>NW_027361910.1:10830000-11050000 GCF_039654945.1 Dendrobates tinctorius | reverse complement strand
TTTACCAGTAAAAACGCTTAAACGCAAAAAAAGCGCTTATGTGGGCACACAGCCTAACAGGAGAGCATTATGTACAGTGAGCTGCATGGAGGTCATTCATGTAAAATAGGACATACTTGTGTGTATGTATATATATATATATATATATATATATATATATATATATATATATATATATATATATATTTATTTATAATGTCTTCTAGCAGCCTTGTAGGTTCTAATTGTAATTTTCTACCTCAGACTACAAAAGGAAATGCTTGGCATAAATAAATGAAAGCCATGATGATACCATTACTTTTCAGGAATGATACCATAAAAGTGATTTTGCTTGATTTCAATTGAGTAACTTAGCAGTAAAAGAGCCCGTTACCCAGCAGACTATCTAGTAATACTTTTGGCTTTTTAGAGATGTGTTACCTTGTAGCAGGGATAGAATATTTCCTCTGACAGTCAATGATAACCGGTGACAATTTGCCTGGAAAATCCATACTCTCCTTCACATCCCATAAATGTGAACTTCCCCTGATGCCGAATAAATTAACACCTTCAGTGACTTTAGCCCTGTAAAACAGAAATAGACAAATAAGCGTCAGATTTGAAGGGCTCCTGATCAAACAGTCACAAAAACGAAACAAAACCTATGGTAAAACCTTAGCTATCTTTGCTCAGTTTTGTATTTCAAGTTTTGTACATTTCAGATTACCCTGAAATCACAGGTATAAAGAATTAGGCATGTGGTAATGAAATAGAGGTGACGTTCCAATTAGTAACTTACACCTTTTTCAGATATACAGACAGCATGTAGAAGAGGTGTTTACGAAAAACTAGGGGTAATCTGGCGGGACCGTAGTGATGTCTGGTTCTGTATAGCTACTGCAAGGGGTAGGGCCCTACTAGTGCACCACTGACTCCGAGTGATCTACTAGAAATTATCTTGAAATCATTAGCAGGATTCAAGCTCATGGGCATAGTGAAGGGGTTGGTCAAAAAAGGAGAGTAGTTATGGTGTTTCATAAAAACATATGTCACACTCATGGTGCAATAGGGACACACAAACCAAAAATGGATGAAAACCAGATCGAGAAAAAGCTGTCTGGAGCAAAAATATTCTTCTGGCAGAGTGTTTCATATATCCCTATTGATTCACATCCACCATCTGGCCAAATGGAAGCTTTATAAAAATGTTGGTGAAATCCATAAAGAATTTTACAGAATAAATTTGCGATTTTTTTGTATTTATAAGCAAGTATAAGAAAGGAGAATGTCTGGAATTGCCAAACCTACTTTACAGAAGGAATAACCATGTAGTTTTCACAAGTCTTTTCAAATATATTTATTTGACTACTTATATAAATATACAATTACAAAATTAAATAATTAGGACTTGTCCATCACATTCAACCGAGGGATGGGAAAGGATAAGAAAAAGGGGTATAGGTACATCTTTAATGCATGATGCAGTGTGCTGCAAAGAGCAAGTTTTCCCTCCTGATCTCCAGTGTAAATCATCTCGATCAACATTCAGAACATGAATTTTGTAAATTTACCTAAGTCTTTATGTTTTTTTTCCTCTGATAAGCTGAAAACTCTTTTTCAAACCACTGACTGACTGTTACTAGCACTGAGATATGCTGTTACACTGATATACAATAATTGTTAGTTCTTCTTCATGGTATAGAATACTTCTATGAAGATTAGAGATGGGTCAATTTATTCAAGTGGAATTGAATTCTACTTGAACTTTACAAGAAATTGTATCCTTCAGAACACCAAAATGTGAAAAAACAACTGCTATTCAGCTCATTGTTCACATTTCCAGTCAAACACTTATTGCTGACCCCCATCTGTGTCCTTGACGCTTCTTCTTACCACCACCAAGAACTGAAACCATAGACATCTTCATGCAAGGACAGGACTTCTGGAAGCATCAAGAAGGGAAATTCTGGCCTAATGTGAAAAAGTCTGGTATTTCAGCACCCAGTGGTGATAGGAAGAGGAGCCGAGGACCAGATGATGGACATTAACCCCTTCATGATCTGAGTCTTTTTTTGGTTTTGCATTTTTGTTTTTTGCACCCATTCTTCCCAGAAAAATAACTTTTCTATTTTTCCATCCATATGGTCATTTGAGGACTTGTTTTTTGAAGAATGAGTTTTACTTTGAAACAACACCATTGGTTTTAACATATCGTGTATTGGAAAACAGGAAAAAAATTCAAAGTTCGGTGAAATTGCAAAAAAGGGGAATCCCACACCATGTTCACTAAATGCTAAAACTGATCTGCCAACATGATTCTCCAGGTCATTACGAGTTCATAGACACCAAACATGTCTAGGTTATTTTTTATCTAAGTGGTGAAAAAAAATTCCAAACTTTGTTAAAAAATGCGCCATTTTCCGATATGCGTAGCGTCTCCATTTTTTGTGATCTCGGGTAGGGTGAGGATTTATTTTTTGCACGCTGAGCTGACATTTTTAATGATACCATTTTGGATCATGATTCCACCCGCGGCTATTGCGGGCACATGTCAGCTGTTCAAAAGAGCTGACATGTCCTGGAAAATGTGTGGGTTCACTGCCGGATCCCACATCAAAGGGAGGGAGTCCGACACTGGCGTAAATTTACACCTAAAGGGGTTAAGCAAAGAGGGCGGCCGGAGATGTGAGCAGTAAGTTGAATAGTTTTTTCCACATCTTTTGCACAGACCTCCACTTTGACTCAGATGTCAGCAAAGTGGAGATGTAGTACTGGTATGGGCTTTTATTTTTAAAGTTGAACTGGTTGCACCTTTTCAAGTTAAAGAGGCGCTCAAAATCAACTCCCAAACCAATGGCAATTTTTAAAGATACCTTTTTCAATCAGTGATACACGAGAAAGTCTGCAGACAGTGATGAATACATTGGCAGAGCCGCCAACTCTGTTTTCTACCAATCAACATTTAAAACAGCAGATGCTTTGATGTCATTTCATTGTGTCAGCTGTGCACTACAGAGAGTTAGCACATTGAGAAGAGCAGAGTGCCAGGGGAACAGAACTGAGGTAAGTATGTTTTTTTATCTTTTTCATGTGTATGGCTCATACTAGACTATGTGAGGCAAATACTGTATATAAGAGGCTATTTGGGGTCTCATATGGTATAAAGGTGATTTTTTTCTGGATCATACGGTATATAGTGGGTTGTGTGGGCTCATATTGTAGATAGGGGGCTGTGTGGGGGCCCATACCATATAAAGGAGGTCTGGGTGCAGGTTAATTCGGTATATAGGGAATTTGTTTGCGGTCTCTTATGGTATATAGGGGATGTCAGCATGCTTAATTCTATTCAACATTAAGTGATGCAATTAACTTATAATTTATTTTATATTAATATTATCATACCAACTCATCAGTGACCCATGACCATGTGACACGGGCGCCAATGGATTGAGCTAATATGTGCTTCTGGCGCAATCATGTTAAATGCTGCTGTCAGAGATTGATAGCGGCATTTAACATGTTGACAACCATGGCCGGATCGCAATTATATACGCGGCTGTTAGAGGCTCATGAACTCAGCTGACATGCGCAGGAAAAGTTGTGCACTCATCGCTGGAGCCCACATCAAATAGGAGGCAATCTACGACGTACCTATACATGATAGGTCATAAAGGGTTTAAAGCAAAGAAAATCCATTAAGGAATTTGAAGTCATTTTTTGGATACTTATGTTGATGTACAAATACAATATACATTTTATTAGTTAAATACATTTATCATACAGAACGTGAAGTTGGGAGTGGTGGAGTATACGCTTTTTTGATACAAGTGCTCAAGCCTCAGTCACAGACCTAACTCTGCATTACTTATGAAGCACTGTTACATTGCATTGGTTTATTGACATGCTGTCTCTGACAGTAGGACAGCATTAACCACTACTTCAAAATAATGTTGTTTTTTTCATTCTTTGAGTTTTGCAGAAGATGAACTTACTGTGAGATCTTCAAAGTAGGTCAAAGGTGTAATAGGGGAATAACTCAAATTCTGAACGTGTACCTTGACTACTTTTAGCCTCCGTCTGCTGGTAGTAGCACGGCACTCAAAGATTATGTTGCTTTTCTAGTCGGAAAAGAAAGAACATTCTTCATTGTGAGAACAAAAAATATATTTCAAGCAAGTAGATGGGAATAATTTGAAGTGCTCCCAAAAGAATTTAATGTTGTTCATTTGTTGGCTGTGTCAGAAAACAGAACAGCTTACATTGCATCAATGTATTTTTTCCACTAAGTAATACGGTTAGTTTGGTGTATGTGATAAGTGGGATACTGTTTCACATTCAGAAGCAGAACACTTTGGAAACTTTACCACACTTATGCAAAATTGCTCTTCACAGGGACACAAATACTCCTTTAGGACCTATTTAGAATGATAGACAGTCAGGAATGAGTATTTCTAGGAATGCTCATTTCCCCATTATCGGCATCTCTGAACAAGCCAGCCATCACTCGAAAAGGAGCACACTGCTTGTTTATTAGGTGAAATGATTTTAAGTTTGCTTACCTACCATTGCTCTCGGCAGCACAGAATTCTATTTATATAGGACATATGCGCGCTGCCATTTTACACATTGCAGAAGACTACATAGGCCACAGAAGGATCACATGACCTCAGTTGCGACCACATGAACTTCCCCTTAATGCCTTACTGCAATCACATTACAAGGGGTAGCGCAGCCAATCTGGAGAAACGAATATAAAAACTGCGGCAGAGAACACATCAGCCATTTTAAGGTATCAGCCATTATAGGATAGCCTAGGGACAGAAGCTAAGAGCATACATCACAGCAATGGAGATGGGGAGAAAAGGGTGTAGAATATAATAGACTATTACCGTGCACTATACAAATAGATAATGGGCGTAATAATGTTTTTTGAATAATAGATAGATACAATTAATTGGTAGAGAGTGATAGATGACTTATCAACATTTGCAGAAATATCTATATAATGGTTCCTGAACTCAGCAGCAGCTGCACCCTGGTGAGTCCACGCCCGGCCCCAGCTATCAAAAAGTTTACACAAACCTCGAGGAATGGAGAAACATCTGAGCTGGGGAGTGTGCTGCTTCAGGAGCACGGCCATGTATGCCAGCTACCAACCACGCCACTTACTGTACACCCAGAACTGTCAGGGAATGTGCACTGATGGAAATCCTGCTGATGTCTGGTTATATATACTAAACAGTATATTTTTTTTAAATGCAAGACAAAGGATGATGGGCTCCATACGATGATATTTATCATAGGCATCTGTTTAGGAATATGATATAAGCTTTTGAACAGCTTTTATTTATTTATTATTATTATTATTGAAGCTTATGGGTGAAGGATGTCTGTCGTGGAGATTTGAGGGGATTATCCGATAAAATGTATTTTCCTGTATATAAAACCAACAAATATACCTGTCCTTGCCCACCAGCACCAACTCTGTGCCACTGCCTCTGCTCTATGTTGATGTGGCTGAAGTGTTGATAGATGACACTTTTGGGCTACTTTCACTCTTTCACTATTTGGACAATATTTTATATCAGTAATTATAAGCCAAAACCAGGAGTGGGTGATAAATACAGAAGTTGTATATTATTGTTTCTAATATACTTTTCCTCTGATTGCTCCACTCCTGGTTTTGGCCTACAAATACTAATGTAAAATGCTGACCAAATACTGAATATATGAACATGGCCTTAAATTGATATCCATTTTATTTTATATAATTGGTAACATCACGTGACCAATGGAGCCAATCATTTGGAGTCATGTTTTGATGGCGTCATCTCTCAGCCAAATAATTGTCTTCAGTGGTAACATTATGCCACCACTGTAGACATATTAACAAAGACTAGAGAAAGTGAATAGAGCTGATGCCGAAGCACCAAATCTGTAGTCTTAATTAATTGTATACAATGGAAAGCAATTGGGCAAAAAAAAGAAACAAAATGGAAAATGCTGTTCTTAAAGGGAATATGTCAGCAGGTTTTTGCTACCTCATCTGAAAGCAGCCTGATGTAAACAAAGAGAAGCTGAATCCAAGGATGTATCACTTATATTACTGGGTGCAGCCATTCTGATGCAATCAGAGGTTTAACCCCTTAGCGACAGAGCCAGTTTGCAGCTTAATGACCAGGCCAATTTTTACAATTCTGACCACTGTCCCTTTATGAGGTTATAACTCTGGAACGCTTTAATGGATCCCGCTGATTCTAAGATTGTTTTTTCGTGACATATTGTACTTCATGTTAGTGGTAAAATTTCTTCGATAAGTCTTGTGTTTATTTATGAAAAAAATGGAAATATGGCGAAAATTTTGAAAATTTTGCAATTTTAAAAATTTAAATTTTTATGCCCTCAAATCAGAGAGATGTGTCACACAAATTTCTTAATAAATAACATTTCCCACATGTCTACTTTACATCAGCACAATTTTGGAAGCAAAATTTTTTTTTGTTAGGAAGTTATAAGGGTTAAAAGTTGACCAGTGATTTCTCATTTTTACAACAAAATTTACAAAACCATTTTTTTTAGGGACCACATCATATTTAAAGTCATATTGAGGGGTGTACATGACAGAAAATACCCAAAAATGGCACCATTCCAAACACTAGACCCCTCAAGGTGCTCAAAACCACATTCAAGAAGTTTATTAACCCTTTAAGTGCTTCACAGGAACTAAAGCAATGTGGAAGGAAAAAATTAACATTTAACTTTTTTTTGCAAAAAATTTACTTCAGAACCAATTTTTTTTATTTCCACAAGTGTTAAAAGAGAAAATCAACCACAAAATTTGTTGTACAATTTCTCCTGAATACGCTGATACCCTATATGTGGGGGTAAACCACTTTTTCAGCACACGGCAGAGCTTGCAAGGGATGGAGCGCCGTTTGACTTTTTCAACGCAGAATTGGCTGGAATTGAGATCGGATGCCATGTTGCGTTCGGAGAGCCCTTAATGTGCCTAAACAGTTGAAACCTCCAACAAGTGACCCCATTTTGGAAACTAGACCCATTAAGTCAAAACAGTCACTGAAAAAGACCTGGGTGTATGGGTGGACGACAAACTCACATTTAGTGGCCAGAGTCAAGCAGCTGCTGCAAAGGCAAATAAAATAATGGGATGCATTAAAAGATTTGGTGCAGTGTATGTGTGAGCACTGTGTCTCTAATGACACAAATACTGATGGGAGCAGCCTGTCCAATCAGCAGCTGTAACAGTGTGAAGTGTTGGGGGGTGTATGCATGTATGTATTGTGCTGCTTTCACAAATACAGGATCACTGCTGTGTTCTTTCCAATGCTGGAATAATGATAAAGATGAGTGCGGTGCAGTTTACTGCCAGCCAATGAGTGGGCAGTGGGTGGTGCTGGTCACTGGAGCTTGCTGGGAGTTTGGTGGAGCTTCGCACATACACTGCACCAAATCTGCTGCTGTGTGAAGACATCAGTGACACAGAGCTGTCTCATTCACACAGCAGAGGCTTTGTCACACAACAGATTACATCAGTGACTGCCATCCCCTGTGCAGATTAGAAGCTGCAGACCCCCATCACTGGCCATCACACAGTCTGTTCTCACTGCTGCCAGCAGCCTGGGACAGTGAGGGAAGGAATCTAATATATAAAGCTCAAAGTGTGTATGTATGTATGTATGTATGTGTGTATGTGTGTGTGTGTACGTCCAGGATAGGCATCCGCACCGTCACAGCTACAGCCACAAAATTTGGCAGAGTCACACGTCTGGAGCCCGAGAGCATCCTAAGCTATGTTGTGAGGTGAAATTTTAACCCCGCGTGTTCCAATTCACCAAACAATTTTGCTCGTCTACATAATGGGGAAAAAGTGTGTGCGTCAAGCCCCGCCCCTCATTATGATGTCATAATGCCCCTATCTACATAATGGGGAAACAGTGTGTGCTTCCCACCCGTGGCCATAGTAACAATGCAGCCGTGGCCCGATTGAAGCAGCAGGGAATGAAGAGAGCAAGAGAGGTATTTTTTTTGGTATATATGTATATAGTGTGTTTGTTTATGTATGTGTGTATCTATATGTGTGTGTGTATGTATGTGTGTGTATGTTTGCATCTGTGTATGTGTGTATCTGTGTATGTGTGTGTGTGTTTATCTGTGTGTGTAACACGGGACTATGTGATGGCAGATATGTATGACGGGTATATGGGCACGGGACTATGGGATGGAGGATATGTATGATGGGTATATGGGCATGGGACTATGGGATGGAGCATGTGTGATGGGTATATGGGCACGGGACTATGGGATGGAGGATATGTATGATGGGTATATGGGCACAGGACTATGAGATGAAGAATGTGTGATGGGTATATCGGCACTTGAATATGGGATGGAGAATATGTATGATGGGTATATGGGCACGGGACTATGGGATGGAGAATATGTATGATGGGTATATGGGCACGGGACTATAGGATGGAGGTTATGTATGATGGGTATATGGGCACGGGACTATGGGATGGAGGATGTGTGATGGGTATATGGGCACGGGACTATGGGATGGAGGATATGTATGATGGGTATATGGGCACGGGACTATGGGATGGAGGATGTGTATTACGGGTATATGGGCACGGGACTATGGGATGGAGAATATGTATGATGGGTATAAGGGCATGGGACTATGGGATGGAGGAAGTGTGATGGGTATATGGGCACTCGACTATGGGATGGAGGATATGAATGATGGGTATATGGGCACGGGCCTATGGGATCGTGGATATGTATGATGGGTATATGGGCACGGGACTATGGGATGGAGGATAATTATAATTTGTTATAACTAACCAGAGTTAGTTACTATGCCCGGGCAGCGCCGGGCTCTTCAGCTAGTTTTTAATAATTTCTGATCACCATTAATATTTTCTGCTAGACTCGTATGTAACCTAACCAACACATAGGGAGTTACAGATGAATAAAAAATCTATTAGTGTCGTGTTACAACTCTGTACAACTTACAGGTTGTACAGAACAGTATGAACTTAAAGAGCATGAGGCATCGCAAACTCAGCATTTTAATTCAAAATAGCTGTTTTAAAATCAAATGTAATCTGTTAATGTTCTTTCTAATTGTTCTTCCATTTCCTATCCCTATTTAAAATGCAGCAAAACATCTATTATATTATATCAAAGACTATTAATCCAGAGACAATTCACCAACTTTTATGCACAGTGAAAAAAGATTGAATACATTTTCTAACAATTAGTTTTTTACTAATAAGTATTAAAATCATTAAATAAAATGTTTGCACACTCACTTTCCAAATTGTAAAATGGGCTAATATTCTATTTTCTATAAATCTTAATTTAGTGATAATTATAATGGTAGAACTATTATAATTATCAGTAATAATCATTACTTAAATTAATGGTAACTAATGTGGTAATAAGATACTGTAAATATTTTTTAATGCCACATATTTTGGAGTGTTTAGCAAAGCAATGTAGAAGAATATAGTGTAAAGCCTGAAACACATAGCTGGGTTAGAGCTCTGTATAACTTTACAGAGCACCCATAGACTTCTAAGGGACTCTTCTGTATTTTTGTATGGTTTTAATTACATATGGAGGCAGATGTTATTTCTTAAGATTGCATTTGAATAAGACACAGACAAATTGTTGCATTCTTTGAAGTGAGAATATATCTGATAGAATGTAGAAAGGCAGAAGAAACAGGTATTGGCTAGGTGTCTGGCTCACTTGATGGAGTTAAACAATCACCTCAATAACTTATTTACTTTGTCATAGAAAACATTAACATCCATAAAAAAGCTCCAGTAAGGGGGAAGTCACCCACCCTCTTTCGCATAAAATTTCAAAGTGAAAAAGCTGTCAATCTAAGAATCTCTTTGAAATTTAATTGCACAGTTGTACTATGGGAAGTGAGGAAATTACGTATAGCTGAGAAGGAACAAAACTAATTAAAACTCCTTATGAAGCCCAGGAATCCAGCAGTGCCAAGCAAGATGTCTATTGTGAGGAAGACTAAGGGTCTCATTTCACTTAGCGATGCACCAGCGATCCCGACAACGATACGACCTGGTAGGGATCACTGGTGCGTCGCTAAATGATCACTAGTAAGCTGCCAAACAGGCAGTTCTCTTCAGCGACGCAGCAAGGATCCAGCGATCAAACACAGTGATGCATGCTGGCCAGCAGGATGACACCAACAAAAAAATGGCCCAGGACATTCCTGCACGATCAGCAATTTTCATCAGGGGGGCCAGTCGCTGCTGCGTGTCACATGTAGCGAGATCGCAGACGAGATCGCTGTTGCATCACAAACTCGCTATGTGAGATGGGGCCTTTAGATTTTAAGATTTTTTAGGAAGGGAAACGAATATCTAACTCCTTTAGAGGTAACGATTGTTACCTCAAAAGAATATTGGCAACTAGTTGGATGTCTGCAACTTTATTGATGGGAAGTTATGAATATTGGGGTTCGTATAAATCAGATATTTATGAAATATCGATTTTCAAAGTCATAGTGAGAGTACAGACATGATGCACTCACTCACTTCCCCATGGGTTCACTGGAATCCCTCCAATTAATTAACCGCTTGATAGACGGTGTGTACTGAGTCATGTTTGGTCGCTGGGTAATGGTAAAATCATGATAAAAAATATGACAATAAAGCCAGCCTGTGATCCCCAGTGGTGGAAATATCCTGGAAATTGGAAATCTCATAATTTTCTGAAACTGAAGCCACATCCCATAACCAGCCCTGTTATGAGACATTAAGGGGAGGTGTGTGGGTTTAACTTAGGTGCTGAGAAAAGGACAAGGCAATTTATGATCCTGCAGAGATACATATCAGTGTATGCAAGATTCCTGTCCACTGGACATTTCGAGTAGAAGTGCTCTTCTTTGCTAGCTGAGCCATCTCTGTGACCAGCATAGTAATTTCTTTTGTTTCTTTAATTTTATGCAATTGCATATAATGTATTGCTTTGTCCCTTTTTTAAAATCTTTTGTATATTTTTTATAAACATTGCCTATCCTTCTGGATTAAATATAAAATGTATTAGTTTTATTTTTTTTGTTCTGTAAGCCACACTCTTGAAAGCCATGCGCTACCAGAAATCAGGCATCCAGTCGACAGTGTAAACGACTGGTGATAGCAACGAATAGTCCTTTGGTGATCATGGAGTTAGCAGTGACCAAAATGGGGTGTATATATATATATATATATATAGTGGTGTAGTGTCCACTGTGTCCACTAGGGGATGCTGTGTGGGTGTCCCAGGATGGGCGATAGCCATATCCAGGGTGGTAATAGGAGCAGGATCCTAAATGACCGTTATGTATCCCAAGGTGGGTGGCCTTGGGATGAAGGCTTGATTATTTGTTGATCAGCAGGGCTACTGCTGATGTTCTGTTCGAATGTGTTAGGGAAGCCTTCACGTGGTTGGTGAGACGGCTGACACCAACCAAGATGTGGCTGCCTTCCTGAGAACACATGTAGACGCTGAGTGTCATGGCGACGTGTGTCTGACAGTTCCTTAAGAGGGAACGGACGTCTGCAGTGTGAATCAGCTAAGAAGGTAACCCGGAGAGGGTGAGCTATTTGTGTTTAGGTGAGAGCCTGCGTATCGGACGTAACACAGCCTGTGTGACCAAAAGATTGACAGAGCGGAGGTCTGTCATGGATGTTATGCTGTTTTGATATGAACTTTCTGTTGCTGTTTATGGTTTATGCTGAATGATAAACTGCATGGACTGTTGATGTTAGATAAGAAACCCGTGCCTGACCTGGTTAATCGGCTGCCTAGCGAGTGTCCCCAACACGAATAACACCTCTGCGGTAGAGGGGTCCGAGAACCTGCGTGGCCAGCAGGTGACGGTCGTGAAAACTGTGTGGTATGCTGACCGGGGTCAGAGAAAGAGACTGTTGATTGCTTTAGGGTGCCTCTGTGGAGAAGAGATACCCGAGAACCTGTGGGGCCGATAGCAGGTAACGGACAGGTGTCTGTGTTGTACTGACTAGGGTCAGTGAGAAAGACTGTGTACCTGGATGGTTCAGCGTGCAAGGTCCTGGAGGGTCAGTGTTGGGAGATTCTAAGAGAAGAATCGGATCCCTGGAGCACATGCTGTGACCTTGGGCCTGGTGAGGCGTGAGTATTGGACAGTCTCAGGTGGAGACGGATGTCCTGAATAGCACCCGCTGAGCCCCTGGACCTGGTGAGGCCATTGTGTTGGGATACCCTGGGAGGAGGGTCGGCTCCCTGAATAGCACCCGGTGCTCCCTGTGTGTGGGACGGTCTCAGAAGGAGACGGACAGCCTAAATAGCACACAGACAGGACACGTGTGTTTTTGTGTTGTGTGTTTTTTTTCTTTTCCCTCTCAAGTCAGCTTGCGGTGGCTCAGTGGGGTCAAGAAGGTGACAAGCGGCTTGCTGTAACTCGGCGGGGTTACGAAGGTGACAAGCGGCTTGCTGTAACTCGGCAGGCTTACGAAGGTGACACCAGCAGCTGTTTGTGAGCGGCAGCCGGAGGTGTCGGTGATTGGTGACAGCAGGAGCTTTGGCAGTGCCAGCAAGAACTTGTGTGGTATCGTACTTAAAGGGCCGGTACAAGCCCAAGAGACAAACTGTTTTGTGTGAACTTTGGTCTAAGGAGACCAGTAGTAGGGATATGGGGAAATCCCAAAAGGGGGTGGTGACCCAAATCGGGGTGGTAACCCAAAAAGGGTGGAGTCCCAGAGGGGGCGGTAACCCAAATGGGGGTGGTCGCCCAAAAGGGGGTGGAGTCCCAGGGAATGCGGGTGGAGCATCCCGTTGTAAAAGGGGTGGGACAGATGAATTGTTGCCAGGAGCAAATGTCCTATGTCTGTCCAATCTGCCTGGTGAACTACCCAGCTGGCACGATGCTACAGGGGTGTGGCCTCCAGATAAATAATGAAGATATAGTTGGTCTGGTCGACCCTGGATGCCCGGTGACTCTAATGCGGGTTGCTCCTGAGATACCCAGCAGAAAGGTGGGGGTCACTTGCAACCATGGGGGCACTAAGAGTTGCACTGTCACCAGGGTAGTCTTTGAGACAGGTTAGGACATTGCCGGACAGGATGTCACGATAGTCCTAAATCTGTCCTGTCCAGTGGTTATAGGCCGGGATTCTAGACTGTTCTCTGGCTTGAGGGAGAGGGGAGTTCCTCTACAGCAGGGGGATGGAGACGTTTCTACTGTTGGGTTAGCAGACATTAGACGGTGACGCTTGCTAAAGTGGACAAGTCAGTTGTAGAAGTGACCGGAAGAAGGGGTACATCTGCCCAACTTACGGACCTGACGTCTCGTGACATGACGGATGGTGGGCTGGGAGATGAGACGACTGGAGCGGACACATGGTCAGAGGGTAATTGGAGGGTTAACTCGGATGATCGAGGTGACTCAGTCTCTGGGGGTGACTGTGGCTCTGAGAGAGAAAGGCAGCACAGACTAGAAGGGCTAGAGAAGAAGTCTCCAAGTTTAAAGGTCACCTGCCAACGTGGCAAGGTCTGAATAAGACCCTCAGAGAAGAGGTAGGAGTACTCACGGAAACTGTAAGAGGTCTTCTGCGGGAGAAGAAGTGGGACGAAGACTTACAGTGGCCAGGCCCAAGTGATGAACAGAGTGAAGACAAGAAGAAACTGAAAAGTATGGAAGCAGAGATGATTCATATGCAGGAGGAGCTTACTGCTGCAGGGCGTGCTAAAAGGCAAGCACAGCAGGAAAGAGATGAACTGGCAGATGTAATTGCCAACAACAGTGGTAAAGGTGCTCTGGCTTTGTGTCATGGTTATTCAGGATCTTGGACAAATGGTGCAGGGGTTAATAGAGAGAGCCTCTCTTTGATGCCAGGGAGGGTTTTTATAGCTTCAGGTGAGCACCCCTCCCTGTCATTTATACTCCTTGCTTGAGTGTTTCCGACCCTGCTTCGTTTGTGCTCTCTCCTGTCCCTGTGTGCTTGATTGGTATATGACTCGGTTTTGACTACGTTAACGTCTCTTGGATTGTGATTCTGTTCCTGCATGACCTCCTGTGTATGACCCCTGGCTTTGTCTTGACCTCCCTGTGATCGCCCTTCTGTACTACTACTGATATCCTGTGTATGACCTTATGCTCTGTCTGACCCTACACTGATATCAGTCTCTGTTTCTACTTGCGTCTCCTGTGCATGACCCCTGGCTTGTCTGACAACGGTTTATTCTCCTCTCCCTGTGGTGTCTCTAAACACTGTCATCAGTGCTGTTGGAGGCTGGCTGTAAGCCCCGCCCACATTCTGACGCGCGGTCACATGACCGTAAGGTCCTGCGGGCATCAGAGTGCTTTGCTGTCGCTCCTCCCCTCCCACAGGTCCTAGAGCAAGGTTTCCATCACTATAGCCACGCTCCTGCCCGAGCAGACAGTGAGTACCATTTCTCTGTGTTACAGACCATACCTGGTCCCTCTACAAACCTGTCACTCACACTTGCTGTACTATAAGTGTGACACTTTGGAAGAAAAGAGGTGTTTAGAGTATCGCATTGCACAGCTTGAAGAAGAATTGGAGGAAGAACAAGGCAACGATGAATTAGCCAATGACAGGCTGAGAAAAGCCACACTTCAGGTTGACCAGATGAATGCTGATCTGAGTGCAGAACATAGTAATGCTCAGAAGAACGAGAATGCCTGTCAGCAATTAGATCACCCGAATAAGGAGTTAAAAACAAACTTACAAGAATTAGAAGGCTTTGTTAAATCTAAATTCAAGGCTTCAATCACCGCTTTGGAAGCAAAGATTGCACAACTGGAGGAACAACTTCATGCTGAAACAAGTACGTCGTACAGAAAAAAAACTGAAGGATTTACTAATGCAAATGGATGATGAAAGGCGTAATTCTGAGCAGTACAAAGACCAGGCGGGGAAAAATAATGTTCGTCTGAAACAGCTGAAGTGCCAGGTGGAAAAAGCAGAGAAAGAGGCTCAGCGTGCCATTGCATTGCACTGTAAATTACCACGTGAACTGGGGGATGCTAAAGAGACAACAGATGCAATGAACCATGAGGTTAATGCACTGAAAAGCAAACTTAGACGTGGTGATGTATCATTTGTTACAAGATGCATAGGCAGAAAGGGAGTTGATGGAGCACAATGTAGAAGTGTGGTGACTAAACAGTGTCTGATGACGCAGACAGACTGTGACTGGAGGGCCAAAGCCCAAAACCCAAGACCGATATTCTGACCGCTGGAGGCGAGGGAAGCCTAATGTAGAGATGAGGCCATATTACAGACAAAACAGACGGAGACGGTTCTCTTGACCTGTTGGGCAAGGTGACATGGGTGCCCGGTCTCGAGATCCCTAGGTTATGTCGTGTGTTCATCCCCACAAGTTTGAACAGAGGGGGAGGTATGTGGTGTAGTGACCACTGTGTCTGCTAGGGGGTGCTGTGTGGGTGTCCCAGGATGGACGTATAGCCATATCCAGGGTGGTAATAGGAACAGGATCCTAAATGACCGTTATGTATCCCAAGGTGGGTGGCCTTGGGATGAAGGCTAGATTATGTGTTGATCAGCAGGGCTACTGCTGATGTTCTGTTCCAATGTAATAGGGAAGCCTTCAGGTGGTTGGTGAGACGGGTGGGACCAACCACCTACAAATCCACCCAGGGGCGTGTGTCTAAAACACCCATAGTGAATAGTATTTGTGTGAATGGTTGTAGGACTTGCGATGAGGTCATAGCCATGTGATCCGGTGGGCGTGGCTACGGACCATATAAGGTGACCAGGGTAGGTCACATGAGTGAATGCTTGGACCCGATTGGTCCATATGGAAGGTCTTGTCTGGCTGACGTGCTGGAAGATGTGGCTGCCTTCCTGAGAACACATGTAGTCGCTGTGTGTCATGGAGACGTGTGTCTGACAGTTCCTTGAGAGGGAATGGACGTCTGCAGTGCGAAGCAGCTAAGAAGGTAACCCATAGAGGGTGAGCTATCTGTGTATAGGTGAGAGCCTGCGTATCGGACATAACACAGCCTGTGTGACCACAGGGTTGACAGAGCAGAGCTCTGTCATGGACGTTATACTGTTTTGATATGAACTTTCTGTTGCTGTTTATGGTTTATGCTGAATAATAAACCGCATGGACTGTTGATGTTACAAAATAAGAAACCCGTGCCTCACCTGATTAATCGGCTGCCTAGTGAGTGTCCCCAACACAAATAACAAGTGCTACCTTACAATATATAATCAGGAGCATCAAACAGGTGGCATACACCTCTGTGTGTGCCATGCTACACCTCCTACTCCAGTCCCTGCTGGAGTAAGATTTGTGGTATAGCGAACACTGCTGCCGGTCATTAATTTATTCCTGACAATTACATCCTGGCTCAGATGTGCCTACTTTGTCGGTGCTTGGCGAGAATGGCATGAGAATGCCAAAAGTGCAAATATTTTATTGCAGTCTTAGATGTGCCAAAAATCAGTAACCTTCAATGCTGTTTACACCAGAATAAAAGTTTTGATGAATTGGGTCCTATGTATGTAAATTTCAGTTATTTCCAAATTATAGATGAGAAGATTTACTGTATGTATAATAAAACAAGCAAAAAAATAGTATTTTAAATAATAGATTTTATTGCTAGGTTTTATTTTCACAGCCTTGCTATTAATTTGGCTTCAGGATTGAAAAAGTAGAGTCGATTGCAAAGTATTAAAGAAATGCTTGAATGTGCACTTAAACCATTATGTGCAGTAAATGTGTTCTTCCCAATAAAAGCTCAGCTGTTTCTTCTTCAGTCTTCTGCTTTTAGTTTCTGGGGCTAGATTTATCTGCCTTACCAGTCAAAGTAACTCTTCTCTTTATAAACACCAAAAAACTGACACAAAACTGTGGAGTTCCAAGGGACATTAAGAAATAGAATGTTTTCAATTAGAAAACATTCTATAAGTGAGGACACCCTGTTGTGAAGGCTGTCTATAGTGACATCTTTTTACATACTAGGCTAACTGACATCTATTCCACACTTCTATGTCACTTATATTAGAAACACTGGAAAAATCAAGACCATGAGTGTGTGGCTGTACGGAGGGTGGTTGAAGGTATAAAAATACAGGAAATTGGCCTGCTCTCGGGTGTATTTACAACTTCATAAGATGCGCAGAAGCCATGAATAGAGTAATAACCAGAAGCCATGAATAGAGTAAAAGTACAAGAGAAGATTGTCATGTCGGACGCTATTCACACCACAGCGTCCGGCAGGCAGAGGTAGTTCCACCTCTGTCCACTATAGCCTCAGTGGCGCCGGCTTGATTTTCTCAGGCTATCGGGGGTTAATCTAGCTGGAGATCAGGTTGGATGTTTGGTCACGCCCACGGTCTTTAAATAGTCGTGCTGGCCTATGGGCGTCGCCGATCATAGCTTGTGTTTCATACCAAGTGGTTCCGGTCTGGAGTGGAGGTGTTGGAGAGAGAGAGATTCGTATCTGGTGGCGTATGATCCGTTGTTACCTTTTCACCTTCCCATATTTGTGTTTTGTTGTGCCCTGTTCACATTACTGTATAGTCCTGTGTGTATGCGGCGCGGTGCAGTTTAAGTTCTCCCTGTCTGTCATTATTGTGTGGGGCTTTGGTGGTTTGTCTCCTCACAGGGTGGAGGGTTAAGCTTAGGGCTGAGCAGGAGATAAGGAAAGGTTGGAGGCTCAGGCATTTGCACCATCAGCAAAAACCCTGGGTTGAGGGTCAGACAGGGTTTCCCCTAGTTAAAGGGACACCACAGGGGCCCCGGGTATTTCAGCCTTAGGTGACCTAAGCCCCGCGTGACATTATAATCGGCCTACATTTTTCAGGAGTCCATGGATCCCATGGATTCCATAACCCACCAGTTGGCGGCGCTGTCCTTACAGGTCTCTGAGTTGAAAGGGGCAGTTCAGCAGCAGGGCCTGGCAGTAGCGAAGGTGCAAATGGCATCTGCAGGTATCGGTGCAGAGCCGAAGATCCCGCTGCCAGAACGATTCTCAGGGGAACGCAGCAAATTTGTCATATTTCGGGAGGCCTGCAAGTTATACTTCCGCATGCGCCCTATCTCCTCAGGTAATGAGGCTCAGCGGGTGGGTCTGGTGTTATCATTACTGAGTGGTGACCCCCAAGCATGGGCATTTTCCTTACCAGCTGACTACATTTCATTCTGTCGATAATGTTTTTTCTGCACTCGGGCTCATTTATGATGATCCTGACAGATTGGCTCTAGCGGAATCTAAAATCCGCACCCTCCGCCAGGGGGAGCGCTTGGCGGAGGACTATTGTTCGGAATTTCGCCGTTGGGCAGTAGACACACAGTGGAACGACCCAGAGCTGCGGAGCCAGTTTATTCATGGGGTATCAGGGAACGTTAAACAGGCCCTCCTGATGTATGAGACTCCTGCATCGTTGGAGTCTGCCATGAGTTTGGTTATACGTATTGATCGCCGTTTGCATCAGGGGGCACAGGAGACGCTACCCCTGGGGGAAAGCAGAGGTGCAAGTGTGGTTGCTGCAGGTGAGCCCACTGAACCTATGCAAATTGCGGGGGTGTCACAGGTTAAGCGTCGCGTTCCTGGGTTCAGGAAGCCCGGAGCATGTTTTTACTGTGGTAAAAGAAATCATTATGTTAACGTTTGTCCTGTGCTACCGAAGAAGGTCACACCGGCGGAAAACTGGTAAGCTCAGAGGGTATGGAGGAGGCCCAACTGAGCGAATGCATATCCTCCATGATGGTATCTCAATGTATGCTCCCTGCCAAGGTTATTATCGCGGGCAGAGAGCTACCAATATCAGTGTTTGTGGATAGTGGTTCCGCCACCAATCTCATAGATGAGGAGTTTGCACGCACTGCTGGGTTTAAGATCGAAAAACTCCCTCATCCCATTCAGGTGGTTACCATTAATGCCGCTCCCCTCCCACAAGGGGAGATTACGGAGTTTGTGGCTGAGGTGAAACTCCACATTGGGGTCCTACATTCTGAGTGGGTTACATGTAGGGTCCTCCGTAATCTCCCAGCACAAATGGTCCTGGGTTTTCCATGGTTGTCCAGGCACAACCCGGTGATTGATTGGAAAACTCAGGACATAGTCCAATGGAGTGGTTTCTGCCAGGACAATTGCTTGGTCACATGTGTGTCCGCCGTGACGCCCAACCTTCCGAAGGCTTTGCAGGATTTTGCGGATGTATTCTCTGAGAGGGGTTGCTCAGAACTGCCTCCACATCGAGCCTATGACTGTGTGATTAGGTTAAAACCCGGGGCCAAATTACCTAAGGCCAGGATGTTTAATATTTCTGGTCCAGAGAGACAAGCTCTGAAAGACTACATCGCGGAGAGTCTGATCAAAGGATACATCCGTCCTTCATCCTCGCCTGTAGCAGCGGGGTTTTTCTTCATTAAGAAGAAAGATGGGGGGTTACGCCCGTGTCTGGATTTCCGGGAGTTAAACCAGATTACGATCCGTGATCCCTACCCGATGCCTTTGATCCCTGATTTGTTCAACCACGTGGCGGGGGCGAAGTGGTTTTCCAAGCTTGACCTCAGGGGGGCGTATAACCGCATAAGGGTCCGTCAGGGGGATGAGTGGAAGATGGCGTTTAACACTCCTGAGGGTCATTTTGAGAGCTTGGTTATGCCATTTTGGGTTGACAACCGCACCTGCTGTTTTCCAACATTTTATTAATGATGTATTTGCTCATGTCCTGGGGAAATTTGTGATTGTATACCTGGATGATATCCTCATTTATTCGAGCGACCGGGACACTCATTTAGAGCATGTCAGGCAGGTGTTACAGTTGCTCCGGGAGAATAAGCTCTATGCTAAGCTGGAAAAATGCTTATTTTTTGTTCAGGAGTTGCCTTTTTTGGGATATATTGTGTCCGCTGCAGGGTTTAAAATGGACACCGCGAAGGTGCAAGCGGTGCTGCAATGGGAAAGGCCTGATAATCTGAAAGCGCTCCAGCGGTTCCTTGGGTTTGCTAATTATTATAGGAAATTTATAAAACACTTTTCTACTATAGCCAAACTGCTCACGGACATGACAAAAAAGGTACCGATCTGGCTAGCTGGTCTGAGGTGGCGATACGTGCATTTGAGCGTCTGAAGAACAGTTTTGCTTCAGCCCCCATTCTGGTGCAACCGGACGTGTCTAAACCTTTTGTGGTGGAGGTTGATGCGTCTGAGGTGGGAGTGGGGGCAGTACTGTCACAAGGCTCATCCTTGAGCGATATGCATCCATGCGCCTACTTCTCCAAGAAGCTGTCGCCGGCCGAACGGAATTATGATATCGGCAACAGGGAGTTGTTGGCCATCAAATTGGCTTTTGAGGAATGGTGACACTTCTTGGAGGGGGCGGCTCACCAGGTCACAGTCATCACCGACCATAAGAACCTGCTCTATCTGGAATCGGCCAAGCGTCTGTCTCCTAGGCTGGCTCGCTGGGCATTGTTTTTTACACGTTTCAATTTTCTGGTGACTTACCGTCCCGGGGCTAAAAACACCAAGGCGGATGCCTTGACTAGGTGTTTTCCGGGGGGAGAACCTCGGGAAGAGCCGGTACCCATCCTCCAGGAAGGTGTAGTGGTCTCGTCTCTCACGACTGAGGTAGAGGCGGAGATTGCCGAGGCCCAAGAGGAGGTACCGCCAGGACTTCCCGCCAACAAATCATTTGTACCCCTTCAGCTTTGTCTTAAGGTGTTGAGGGAACACCACAACTCAGTACTGGCTGGTCATCCAGGGGTTAAGGGCACCTTAGAGCTGGTATCGCGTAATTTCTGGTGGCCCAAAATCCGGCAGGACGTGGTCTCGTACAGGGCAGCTTGCATCACGAGTGCTAGGGCCAAGTCGCCCCGAGCCCGTCCTGCTGGCACACTACAGCCTCTGGGGGTACCTAATAGGCCATGGACAGAAATCTCCATGGATTTTATCACTGACTTGCCAGCCTTGGCGGGGAACACGGTCATCCTGGTGGTGGTTGATCGATTTTCAAAGATGGCGCATTTTGTGTCATTGCCTTCCTTGCCCAATGCAAAGACGTTGGCTCATGTGTTTGTGCAGGAGGTGGTCAGACTCCACGGAGTTCCGTCGGACATAGTATCTGATAGGGGAACTCAATTTGTGGCGAGGTTTTGGAAAGCTTTTTGCTCACGTTTGGGGATCAAGTTGTCACATTCATCGGCGTTTCATCCACAGTCAAATGGTCAAACTGAGCGCATGAATCAAAATCTGGAGCAGTATTTACGATGCTTTGTGTCCGTCAACCAAGAGGAGTGGTCTACTTTCCTTCCTCTGGCCGAGTTCACGTTAAATAATCACCGCCAAGAGTCATCGGGAGAGTCTCCGTTCTTTTGTGTTTACGGTCAACATCCTCAATTTTGTACCTTACGTCAGGGTGACTCGGGGGGCGTCCCGGAGGAGGACCAGCTAGGAGCTCAATTATCATCGGTCTGAAGGAGGGTGAAACAGCGATTGTTGAGCATGAGTGCGAGGTACAAACGGGTGGCTGACAGTAGACGCGTGCCAGGTCCGGACCTGTGTGTGGGTGAATGGGTGTGATTAGCGACTAAAAACATAAAACTCAAAATTCCATCTTTAAAATTGGGTCCAAGGTTTATTGGGCCTTTTAAGATTGCTGCCATCATTAACCCAGTTGCTTATCGGTTGGAACTTCCTGCGGTATACAAGATACACAACGTGTTTCACAGGGCTTTATTGAAAAAGGTGGTAGGCTCTGTGGACACGACGCCGATGCCACCTCCGGTCATGGTGGATGGCGATTTAGAGTTTGAGATCTCCAAGGTAGTGGACTCTCGAGTAGTGCGCCGTACTCTTCAGTATTTGGTACACTGGCGGGGGTATGGTCCGGAGGAGAGGTCTTGGGTACCAGCCTCGGACATACATGCGGATCGGCTGGTCAGTTCGTTTCACCATCGTCATCCGGACAAGCCGGGTCCTATGAGTCTTGAGGGCCCTGGGGTCCCTCGTAGAAGACGGGGTACTGTCATGTCGGACGCTAATCACACCACAGCGTCCAGCAGGCATAGGTAGCTCCACCTCCGTCCACTATAGCCTCAGTGGCGCTGGCTTGATTTTCTCAGGCTATCGGGGGTTAATCTAGCTGGAGATCAGGTTGGATGTTTGGTCATGCCCACGGTCTTTAAATAGTCGTGCTGGCCTATGGGCGTCACCGATTATAGCTTGTGTTTCATACCAAGTGGTTCCGGTCTGGAGTGGAGGTGTTGGAGAGAGAGAGATTCGTATCTGGTGGAGTATGATCCGTTGTTACCTTTTCACCTTCCCATATTTGTGTTTTGTTGTGCCCTGTTCACATTACTGTATAGTCCTGTGTGTATGCGGCGCAGTGCAGTTTAAGTTCTCCCTGTCTGTCATTATTGTGTGGGGCTTTGGTGGTTTGTCTCCTCACTGGGTGGAGGGTTAAGCTTAGGGCTGAGCAGGAGATAAGGAAAGGTTGGAGGCTCAGGCATTTGCACCATCAGCAAAAACCCTGGGTTGAGGGTCAGACATGGTTTCCCCTAGTTAAAGGGACACCACAGGGGCCCCGGGTATTTCAGCCTTAGTAGACCTAAACCCCGCGTGACAAAGATTTATTAGGAATCTCCCTAGAGGAGATATTGTAGTTCAACATTGCATAGAAAATTACTTACAGCTTCAGGTTTAGATGAGTAGCTGTCACTCATGTTACCATTTAACAGCTTCAATAGACATTGAGTCGGTCAAATCCACAGCAAAACTGTATATGTAAGAAGGTCTGCGGATTAGCTGCATGTACACTGACAGGAGTCAACAGCTGGGCACCCTTCCCACATACAATAAACTTCCCAATGACCATTTATTTTTTCATCAATAACACATATAGATGACATAAGGGCAATAAATATGACAAAAACAACAGGAATGACATGTTAAATAAAGATCAGTGCAAACATGGCAGAACAAATTAAACATATACATTCATTTCCACCCTTTTACAGCCTTATTTACAAGACGATCCAGGTAGGTGCGCTTGAATTTGTCTCTAACTGACGCAACAATGTAATTAGTTTTTTAGTACTAAAGTTCCTGACAAATTCTCCTTAAATGAAACTAACGTCTATTGTGACACCATCATGTAAAATTGAACTGCAATTGAATTGATCAAATAAAGGCTTTTCTGACATGATTATTACTAAAGAACACAAACACAACCAACACTATTGTGACATCATCACAATAGAACCCAAGGTAAGAATAAAGGCACTCATTTGAAATCATAATTATCGAAACAGCATGAAGGCATAGCAGAATGTCTAATCATTCCCTTATTGTGCCATCATCATAATACAACACAGGCGCAGAATAAAAAAAATACTGGTGAAATCACTAAAAGGGTTGTCCAGTCACAACATATCGATGACTTATGCAAATAGGATAGATAAATTATCAATATGAAATAGATGGTGGTCCAACAACTGGCAATCAGCAATTTGTTCCAGATACTGGGTACTGAAGAAGACCTCTAATGAGGGCAATTCCTGAGTGGACATGCCCTTTAATGGAGTTGTCCTGTCCAAATCAATACGTCTGCAGTCACTTTGTGTGACTGCAGACTTATGGATCCCCCCAACTCACTGGATCAGAGTATATATAACTCATAGACCCTCCGGTCCCGGCTCAGAAATCGGCGTATCCCCGCAGTGCATTGCTGGGGGGATTCATAAGTCTGCAGTCAGAGTGCCTGCAGATATATCGATTTGGACAGGACTACTCCTTTAATATTGAACACAGTCTAGAAAAAAATAAACATTATTGTAACATCTTAATCATCAATATTATCAGAGAGAGTAAGGGTACCATTACACGTAGCGACGCACCAACATTCCGACAATGATACGATCTGGCTAAGATCGTTTGTGCATCGCTAGTAAGCAGTCATACAGGCCGATCTTCATAACGACGCATCAGCGATCAGCGATGTCACTAACGACCACGGCGATCTTTGGTACCGTGTCACACACTGTCTATAATAGCGATTCAGACTTTGAATAGGCATCCTTCAGCGCTATCTATATGAGTTCGGAGTTGCCATCGAGGTTGCTCATCATTGATAAGGGGCGTCAAACACAGCGATGCATGCTGGTCAGCGTGACGCCAGCGATCAAAAAATGATCCTGAACGTTCGCGCACGATCAGCGACATCGCAGCAGGGAGCTGGTCGTTTCCGCGTGTCACACTTAGCGAGATCTCTAGCGATGTCGCTGTTGCGTCACAAAATCGTTGCCGCTTCAGCGATATCGCTAGCGATCTCGCCTTGTGTAACGGGGGGCTTAACTGTTTCAGCAAAAAAAATTAGAACTATCAGAATAGAAAACAGCCTTTGGATGAAAAGAAAAATTATTATTGTGATGTCACAATAAAGATAATTTTCAGAATAAATACAAACACTGCTATGACAGCACCATAGCAGAAAACAGCTAAAGTTTTTAAAAAAACACTGCTGTGATATCAACATGTTGGAGCACAGTGTACATAAAAAACCCCCTTAAAAAACACAATTTTATTAATGATCATAAACACACCTTCCCAGTGACGTTGAAAAAATGTCAAAAATTAGACCTAGTATAAGGTGCTGCATAGCCCTACATTAAGGCCTGACTGATACCTTCCTATCCGTGGAGGTTGGCACCCTAATAGTACGATATTGGCGCCCCCACTCAACGAGGACTATCCCTCGCTTCCCTAGTGATCCCTAATATCACAGAGGGGAAAACAATTTCCAGGATAGAACAGTAATGAAAAAATCAGAATGCCCTAGGACTTATGCAGACCAAACAGATAATACAGCAATAAAAATATTTACCATATCATGATATCATGTGACCCACAAAGATAGAATGACCTCAAAAGAAGGCCAAATCAGCAGCTATTCTCACTTGGAGAGATAAACATCCTCAAATACAATCAACAAATGATAAAAAGGTCACTTATCATGTCTCATGGGGGACCCTCAACGCGTTTCCCCGCCGTAGCGGTTCATCAGGAGGAATAGTCCTATCAGAGATATTGTTGCTGCTTCATGCCTGATACCTCAATAATGAGGTTGCCGCTTCAGCGATATCGCTAGCGATCTCGCCGTGTGTAACGGGGGGCTTAACTGTTTCAGCAAAAAAAATTAGAACTATCAGAATAGAAAACAGCCTTTGGATGAAAAGAAAAATTATTATTGTGATGTCACAATAAAGATAATTTTCAGAATAAATACAAACACTGCTATGACAGCACCATAGCAGAAAACAGCTAAAGTTTTTAAAAAAACACTGCTGTGATATCAACATGTTGGAGCACAGCCCAGAAAGAAGACAAACTTGTGACAGCATCGGTATAGTCACAGCCTTGAAGTAACCAATTTGATATGCATATCATTCTGCTTGTATCCTTGACTCTCACTGTCTGGATGTAACATGAGACCTTCACCTTTTCCATAATTTGTATTGTTTCCTTATGAATATTATATCTAATAAGAGCAAATAAAAAATCAAAATCGTATTTTAAGAGAAGAAAACGAGTAAAAAAAATAATTGTATTCTAAAAGCTATAAATATTAAACTTTTCTAGACAGCAGTGCAATATTTTTTTAAATATAGTGAAGAAAACAGAATACAGTGAAAATCTTTGATGTGGAGAAGTCATCGATGATATATGCGACATACTGCAAATGCTTTGATAAATAATTATTCCATAAAACTAAAGACTTTGCAGATCTGCCTATGTGAAAGAATAAACGTATTCATTTTTAAGCAATGGTCGATATCAATGTGTCAAAGCTGCTGTATGTATGCTTCAACAGTCATCCAGTGAAAAATCATGTCGCCAAGTTATTGAGTGTACAGTAGTAAAAACAAATCCCCCAAAACAATGGCAGACTTGAGTTTTGTTTGTTTTTTATTTCACTCCATTTGTTTTTTGTCCCCCGCTTTTCAGTACATTACATAACAAAATAAATGTTAGAATACAAAAGTTTAACTTGTCCAGGAAAAAAATAAAATATTTATGCTTTTGTGTAGTAAAAATTATAAATGTTATGGCACTGGTAGAAAGTAAAAAGCTAGAGCAGAAAAGGAAGGGGTCATGAAGGGTTTCAAGCATTTTCTAATATACAAAGTTGATTTGAGACCACTACAGTGACCTCAGGTTAAAACTAAAGATGAAACTTAAAAAGTTGCACAGGATATATATATAAAAAAAACCTTTTTTCCAGAAATAGTGGCATTGCATGTCCATAAGCTATGGCTAGTATTACAGAGAGGAAAATAAGTATTTGATACACTGCAGATGTTGTAAGTTTTCCCATCTACAAAGAATGGTGAGGTTTGTAATTTATATCGTAGGTACACTTCAACTGTGAGAAACAGAATCCAGAAATCTAAAAATAATAGAGAAAATCAACTTGTATGATTTTTACATAAGTAATTTGCATTTTATTGCATGAAATAAGTATTTAATACAATAGAAAAACAGAACTTAATATTTAATATAGAACTCTTGTCTGCAATTACAGAGGTCAGATGTTTCTTGTAGTTCTTGACCAAGTTTCACGCACTGCAGCAGGGATTTTGACTAGAGATGAGCAAATATTTCAATGTTCTGCTCGGACTATGATCGCAGAATTTGCAATATTCATCAAACATAGCCGAACACCATTCAAGTCAATGGGAGGCAAAAATAAACGCATACACAACACCTTCAAACACCAGGAAAGTGGCCTAAATTCACCCACAGTACAAACTGCAGCATGGTACGGCAGCAATCAGCCATGCATGATGCATAGGGGTCTGGGCCATCATTTACAACTTTCAATTGAACATAAAAGTAAGACGAGGTGATTGAGGGATCGGTGTAGGCCTGCTGTGCTGGGAGCCCTGCAACAGCTCAAAATGCTATCATGTTTAGCCACACTCAGGTGCCCCCAATATCAGCTGCATATACTACTATTGGCCGAAAAATCTAAGGATAGTAATAACACAAGTAGTTGACTACAAGGAAGTGAATATCTGTCTATCTCGGAGGCAACTAATACAGGCAACAAATCTGAAAGAGACCAAATCAGGAGTGTTCACATTTCTAAAAATTATTGCAAACACCACCAAAGTGGCATCAATTTCACCACAATAGAAATAGTATAATATGGACCGACAGGTCTTCCACTACACTCAACCCAGCAGAAGGACAGATGGACACCCATCTAGGAGTGTTCACATTTCCAAAAATTACTGCAAACATCGCCAAAGTGGCATCAATTTCACCACAGTAAAAATAGTATAATATGGACGACAGGTCTTCCACTACACTCAACCCAGCAAATTGACAGTTGGACATCCAACCAGGAGTATCCACATTTCCAAAAATTAGTGGCAGACACCCACAAAGTGACACCAATTTCACCAGAGTAGAAAAAGTATAATAGGGACCGACAGGTCTTCTGTTATACCCAACCCAGCAGATGAACAGTTGGACACCCAACCAGGAGTTTTCACATTTCCAAAAATTAGTGGCAGACCCCAACAAAGTGGCATCAATTTTACCACAGTAGAAATAGGATAATAGGGACTGACAGGCCTTGCTCTACATCCAACCCAGCAGATGGATAGTTGGACACCCAACCAGGAGTGTTTACATTTCCAAAAAATATTGGTACACACCACCAAATTGGCATCAATTTTACAAGATTAGAAATAGTATAACAGAAAATTATATCTCTTTCACTAAAGCCAACCCAGCAGATGGAGAGACTCAATCAGGACTCTCCACATTTCCAAAAATTATTTGCCGAAACCACCAAAGTGGCATCAATTTCACAAGAGTAGTAAAAGTACAATAGGGATCGACATCTCTTCCACTACAGCAAACCCATCACATGGACACCCAACAAGGAGTCTTTAAATTTCAAAGAATGAGGGCCTGACACCACTGAAGTGGCATGAATTTCACGAGAGTAGAAATAGTATAATAGGGAACAACACATCTTCCACTACAGCCAACCCGGTAGATGGAGACCAACCATGACGGTTCACATTTCCACAAATTTGTGTTAACATCTGCAGCAGTAGCAGAAACAGGCATAGAAGCCACACTAAAGACATCACAGAATGTAGTTACACAAGATTAATGCAACACACTAAAAATGCAACATCGCCTATTCTTTACAGTCTGTCATTGGGGTGCAAAAGTCCTTGGAGATCCATGACTTGCTCATCTTGATGAAAGTTAGGCAGTCTACATTTTCAGGGGACAGCCAGCTCCACTTATCCATCTGGACACGACATGCAGCGCTGAAGTCACGTTCTGAGAGAGCACTGGCTGCTGGACATGATAAAACCGCCAAGGCGTGTGAGGTGAGCTCAGGCCACTCATCCATTTTGGAAGACCAAAATGTGAAAGGGTCCAAACCCTCCTTGAAGGTATTGATATTCAGTTCTAGGTACTCCTGCACCATCCTCTCTATTCGCTCACCACATGTCAGACTTAGTCTCTGTTGTGCTGGTGCATGAGCTGGTCTAAAAAAATGTGTCAAAGGACTCACAGAAATTGCTTCTTCCACTCACACTACTGCAGCAGCTGCTGCTAATATTTTCACACTGACAAATTGACGTGCCGGATGTTGGAAGTCTAGAGTTGCGATGCGTACTGTGTAGCTTACTGCTGTTTTTGAGGAAAACTTCTCTTAAAGTTGTGCAAAAACGTGTCTCGATACTCAAGCATTCGTGGGTTCCTTTCCCAGGCAAGAAGCATCTGGCAAAATTTGGTCTTATAACGTGGATCTAACAGAGTGGTAACCCAGAAGTCAACAATATTTTGAATCATAACTATACGAGGATTATGTTGCAGCAAGAAGACACTCATATGTCAGGCACTTCCATGAGGTCCAAGGCCATGCCGTGTTGGTGGCTGGGTATCAAGCAGTTGTGTCAGGACTTTGTGGATGTTTCCTACTCCCTGATTGGCTAGCCGTAATGTGTACACATAAAGTTAGGAAAAAAAATTACTGTTTGCAAGAAGGCCGCATCTCTGAGCTCTGCAAACCCCCTCCCCTCATGAAATACGTGCCCCATGCTCATGATACACCACTATTATCGTAGCCAAATTGCTGAAAATACTTTAGTGGCAATGCATATATTTTCCTGCATTTTTTACTAAATGATCGTTTTTCGAATAAATTTGCTTGTCACTAATTTTGTCTCACACCTCGATGCAGATCTTCCCTAGATCTTTCAGGTTTCAGGGCTGCCACTAGGCAACTTTGATATTTTAGCTCCCTCCAAAGATTTCCTATTGGGTACAGCTCTGGAGACTGGCTAGGCCACTCCAGGACTGTGAAAAAATTCTTACAGAGCCACTCCTTAAATGCCCTGGCTGTGTGTTTTGGGTCATTGCCATGCTGGAAGATCCAGCCATGACCCATCTTCAATGATCTTACTGTGGGTAGGAGGTTGTTGGCCAAAATCTTGCGATACATGACCCCATCCATCCTCCCTTCAATATAGTGCAGTTTTCCTGTCCCAATAGCAAAAGTCCTTGGAGATCCATGACTTGCTCATCTTGATGAAAGTTAGGCAGTCTACATTTTCAGGGGATAGCCAGCTGCACTTATCCATCTGGACACGACATGCAGCGCTGAAGACACGTTCTGAGAGAGCACTGGCTGCTGGACATGATAAAACCGCCAAGGCGTGTGAGGTGAGCTCAGGCCACTCACCCATTTTGGAAGACCAAAATGTGAAAGAGTCCAAACTCTCCTTGAAGGTATTGATATTCAGTTCTAGGTACTCCTGCACCATCCTCTCTATTCGCTCACCACGTCAGACTTAGTCTCTGTTGTGCTGGTGCATGAGCTGGTCTAAAAAAATGTGTCAAAGGACTCACAGAAATTGCTTCTTCCACTCACACTACTGCAGCAGCTGCTGCTAATATTTTCACACTGACAAATTGACGTGCCGGATGTTGGAAGTCTAGAGTTGCGATGCGTACTGTGTGGCTTACTGCTGTTTTTGAGGAAAACTTCTCTTAAAGTTGTTCAAAAACGTGTCTCGATACTCAAGCATTCGTGGGTTCCTTTCCCAGGCAAGAAGCATCTGGCAAAATTTGGTCTTATAACGTAGATCTAACAGAGTGGTAACCCAGAAGTCAACAATATTTTGAATCATAACTATACGAGGATTATGTTGCAGCAAGAAGACACTCATATGTCAGGCACTTCCATGAGGTCCAAGGCCATGCCGTGTTGGTGGCTGGGTATCACTGATGCTTGTTTCCTCAGTCCCCTCCTGCCAACCACAAACAACAGAGAGGGGATGAATATCCTCTTTATCTCCTGACAGTGGCTCGCCCATCACCTCTTCTTCTTCCATTTGTTCCTCGGATCTTGTACCTTCACTAACAGTTTGTCTGTTATCACCAGCCCCCCTCTATTGCAGTAATTCACCATCCCTTGGCACCAGTCTGTGTGATGACAGCGTTGAACTTTGAGACAATGTTATTCCTTCCGCATCCTCCTCCTCGTAATAGTGATGCTGATGACGGCGTCGTCAGCGCTAACCATCTGTAGCGCCTGCATCTCTGCCTGCAGTCCCTCAATCCCTGCAGAGACACCAGTGTACTTACTGCCATGGCTCCTGTCCTGCTCCTTCCAGGTCTGCTGCTGCCCAGGGTGCATGCACTCTCAGAAGGTCTCCATGCAGTGTTATTAGGATGCATGCATGCACACTTCCTCTTTCTTAAAGGGGCTGCAGCCAATAGCTTACTTTTTAAAGTGCCTCCTCCAACATGTAGGTGCCTGTACAATGTTGTGAGTTTGTTCCTAACATGCTTGTCAGGTCTCAGGTCCCAGTATGTGTATCCTAGCCTGCTGTACCCACTAGTGCTTTCGTCAATGGCAGCTGAATCTGCTGCACCCGTCAGTGCTTTCCTCAACAGCATCTGAACCAGCTACACCAAGCAGTGTTCACCTCAATGGTAGCTGAGCCAGCTGCACCCGTCAGTGCAGATCTCTCCATCAGACTGTCCTGTTTGCACCTGCGGTTTGTGTCATCTTTTCTGCCTGCCTGCATCTGTTGGACATTCCCCAGGCCATCCCAGCTACCCATTTCTAGAGGTAAGCTGCCTTCTACCCAAATTCAGTAGTGGAGTAGCACCTGGACCACTTCCCTTGTCTCTCCACAGACCTCAGTGTCGTTTGCTGCTGCATGTCCATGGTCAGATAGGGTGAGGCTCCTAGTCACAACCCTCCAGGTCTTCCTTTGGTTTTTGGCACAGTGGTTCCACCACCCAGCCTGATGCACCATCTTAATAGCCATTTCCAAACTGTGCAGAAGGGTCCAGAGATCCTAAATCTGTGCCCACTACGTAAACATGATATGCGCCATATCCGTACTGCCCAGGCTATACAACATGACATATTGGGTTAGGGCTTGTTGATGCTTCCACAGTTGCTGTAACATGTGCAGAGTGGAATTCCATCATGTCGGCACATCGCATATCAACCTGTTAACTGGCATGGACAAAGACCACTGTATTGATGCAAGTCGATGACCTGAGGGGTGCAAATGACTGAAGTGAGCATACAGCTTCTGTGCTTTCTGAAGCAGCTCCCTCAGGCCAGGATAGTGGTGGAGAAAATGCTCTACCACCAGGTTGAGGATGTGAGCCATGTAAGGCACGTGTGAGCTTGCCTCGCTGTAGGGCCACCACCAGGTTCACACCGTTATCTGACATGGCCTTCCCTGGATGCAAGTTCAGCTGAGACAGCCATTGCTCAAACCTTGCCTGGAGCACTGTCCACAACTCTTCAGCTTTATGACTGCAATCTCCAAGGCATATCAATTTTAACAGTGCCCAAATGCGGTGAGCCCTGGCTGCGCAGTACGGAGGTGGTGAGGATACACTCTGCACTGTTGGAACACATGTCTCATTAAGGCAGAGGTTAAAGGCCATAGAGGTAGTGGAGGAAGCAGAAGCAGAGGAAGTAGTGTGAAATATAGAGGTTATATAGAGAGAGCAAGGATGAGGTCTCATTGTCATACAATTACAGAAAAAAAAACCATTTACCTGTGGCCAAACATTTCTGTGGTCTAGGATACAACATAGACAATATGAAAGTTGTCATTATAAAAGGCAATTTTAAATCACAGAAACATTGCAGGGTGTGGGAACATAAATTCATTACATCTTTGATACTATTCACACAGGACTCAATTTGTCAGGAGGTTTTATGGCCCATTACCATATCTGAACTATTTCCTCCAAATAGCCCTTGGATCTCACAGAACTTTCACACCACTTATCTAATCTTACCTAATTAAGGATTCTCTCTTCAAGCTCAGTGTTTGTCCAAGTATCACACCATGCCTGTGCTCTCCACTGTATATAAATAAGGTTTCTTCAAATATTTTGTTATATCAGCCTGATGAAGAGACGCAAGTTGTCTCGAAAGCTTGTTTTGTAACATCATTCACCATTATTTGTTAGCCATTAAAATGTATCATACCCGTGAGATTCTTATTTTGTTTCTCTCACTCAGAGCACTTTATAAATATATAGAGGTTTGTCCTGTAACCTGGGGAATCCATGACTTATGGAACATTGCCTGCCCCCCACAGCCACCAGAGTCACACTGTGCTCCATCAGCGAGATGTAGCACACTTGGACATGCTTACTCATACAAGTTTCTGTGGTGAAATGCACTCTGGCAGACAGATTTAGTCATGTAATGGGTGTTGTGTGTGACATACTGGTGTAGCGCAGGCACAGCTTTCTTAGAAAAGTAATGGCGACTGGGCAACTAGTACTGGGGGACTGTGATGTGATGAAGATATGATCCAAACAATTTCAAAATCAGATTTTGCCTGCTATATCATGATTGTAAAACCCCCAATTTTTGTATTTTTTTATGTGCTCTGCACACACAACAATTTCACAGCCATAAAATTACAACGTGGGATATGGCGGGTTGTATCACAATTAGTAACAAAATAATTTTTATGTGCGTGGTCTGCAGACAGCTTAATTTCAACCCCACAAAATTATATTATATGGTGGGCTGCATCATTTTTAGCAACAGAAAAATATTTTTTTTAATGTGCGTGAGCTCTGCAGGCAACTTCATAAAACCACCATAAAATTGCAACTTGGGATATGGCGGGTTGTACCACGTTTACCAACAGAAAATATTCTAATTTTTTTTCATGTGCATGAGCTATGCAGACTGTGCAATTTCACTGCCACTAAATAAGAAGGTGAGATATGGCATTGTGACTCACGATAGCAATTGCCCCCAAAAAATATTTTTTCAGGTACAACAGCTCAAATTACAGAACAATGTAACCACACCACTAAATGACAAGGTGGGATATGGCATGCTGTTTCACATTTAGCTAGTGAAAAAATAAGATTTAGAATGGTGGACCATTGCATGGAGCACAATAGAAGTAGTGCACAACACACTTCTATGACATTTGTCTGGCGACCTCAGTAATGGCAAAAAAATATATTGCTGGAAGGTCGATTTCACAGCAACACAGGACACAACCTGGCTAAACTATCTGACAAAGAAACAACCACCTAGCTAACTACTTAAAATCTTGCTGCTAACAGTGTCAGGAGCAGCCTCTCTGCACTGATACAGTGTCAAAATGGCACTAAAACAAGATGTCCGCTCTTTACATTGAGAGGGACATGAGATTTCAGCATCCAATGACACAAGCTGTTGTGTCAGGACTTTGTGGATGTTTCCTACTCCCTGATTGGCTAGCCGTAATGTGCACACATAAAGTTAGGAAAAAAAATTACTGTTTGCAAGAAGGCCGCATCTCTGAGCTCTGCAAACCCCCTCCCCTCATGAAATACGTGCCCCATGCTCATGATACACCACTATTATCGTAGCCAAATTGCTGAAAATACTTTAGTGGCAATGCATATATTTTCCTGCATTTTTTACTAAATGATCGTTTTTCGAATAAATTTGCTTGTCACTAATTTTGTCTCACACCTCGATGCAGATCTTCTCTAGATCTTTCAGGTTTCAGGGCTGCCACTAGGCAACTTTGATATTTTAGCTCCCTCCAAAGATTTCCTATTGGGTACAGCTCTGGAGACTGGCTAGGCCACTCCAGAACTGTGAAAAAATTCTTACAGAGCCACTCCTTAAATGCCCTGGCTGTGTGTTTTGGGTCATTGCCATGCTGGAAGATCCAGCCATGACCCATCTTCAATGATCTTACTGTGGGTAGGAGGTTGTTGGCCAAAATCTTGCGATACATGACCCCATCCATCCTCCCTTCAATATAGTGCAGTTTTCCTGTCCCAATAGCAGAAAAGCACTCCCACAGCATGATGTTTCCTCCGCCATGCTTCACGGTTGGGGCAGTGTTTTTGGGTTACTACAAACACGGCGAGTGGAGTTGATACCAAAAGGTTCTATTTTGGTCTCATCTGACTACATGACCTTCTCTCATGCCTCCTCTGGATAATTCAGATGGTCATTCGCAAACTTTAAATGTTCTTGGACATGTGCTGGCATGAACACGGTACCTTGCGTAATTTTAATCCATGACGGCGTAGTGTGTTACTAAGTGTAATGTTTGAGACTGTGGTCCTAGCTCTCTTCATGTCATTGACCAGATCCTCCTGTGTAGTTGTGGGCTGATTCCTGACCCTCTCAGAATCATCCTTACCCCAAAACATGAGATCTTGCATGGAGCCCCAGATGAAGGAAGATTGACATTCATTGTGCCAACAGTTGTTGCCTTCTCACGAAGCTGATTGCCTATTGTCCTGTAGCCCATCCCAGCCTTGTGCAGGTCTACTATTTTATGCCGGGTATCCTCAGCCAGCTCTTTGGTCTTTGCCATGCAGGAGAGGTTGACGTGTGATTGATTGAGTGTGTGGACAGGTGTTTTATACAGGCAACAAGTTCAAACAGGTGCAGTTAATACAGGTAATGAGTGCAGAGTAAGAAGGCTTCTTAAAGAAAAGTAACAGGTCTGAGAGCCAGAATTTGTGCTGGTTGGTAGGTTATCTAATACATTTTTAATGCAATAAAATGCAATTTAATTATTTAAAAATCATACAATATGATTTTCTGGGGTTTTTTAGATTCTGTATCTCACAGTTGAAATGTACTTATGATAAAAGATTGCATACAGTTGTGCTAAAAAGTTTACATACCCTGGCAGAATTTTTCCCTTCTTGGCCTTTTATTCAGAGAATATGAATGATAAAGTTTTGGTGTTTTCTCCTCTCATGGTTAGTGGCTGGGTGCAGCCATTTATTGTCAAACTACTGTGTTTTCTCTTTTTAAATCATAATGACAACCCAAAACATCCAAATGACCCTGATCAAAAGTTTACATACCCTAGTGATTTCGACCTGATAACATGCACACAAGTTGACACAAATGGGTTTGAATGGCTAGTAAAGGTAACATCCTCACCTGTGACCTGTTTGCTTTCTATCAGTGTGTGTGCATAAAAGCGGAGTGAGTTTCTGGGATCCAGACAGACTCTTGCATCTTTCATCCAGTTACTGAGGTTTAAGGATTCATGGGGTAAGCAAAATAATTGTCAATGGATCTATGGGAAAAGGTAGTTGAACTGTATAAAACAGGAAAGGTATACCAAAAGATATCCAAGGAATTGATAATGCAAGTCAGCAGTGTTCAAACTGTGATTAACAAATGGAAAATCAGAGGTTCTGTAAAAAACCACGGTCAGGTAGACTAGCAAAAATTTTGCCAACAACTGCCAGGAAAATTGTTCGGGATGCAAAGAAACACCCACAAATAACATCAGTTGAAATAGTGGACTCTCTGAAAACTAGCAGTGTGGCTATTTCAAGATGCACAATAAGGAGGCACTTGAAGAAAAATGGGCTACATGGTCGAGTCGCCAGAAGAAAGCCATTACTGTGCAAATGCCACAAAGTATCGCATCTACAATATGCAAAACAGCACAGAGACATTTGGAGAGAGGTCAACAAGGCCTATGATGAAAGGAACACTATTCCTACTGTAAGGCACTGAGGTGGATTGCTGATGTTTTGGGGATGTGTGAGCTGCAAAGGTACAGGAAACTTGGTCAAAGTTAAAGGAAAGATGAATGCAGCACATTATCAGCAGATAACCAACCACTAACCATGAGTGGAGAAAAAGTTTTGGTGTTATCATTCATACTCTCTCAAAAAACAGCAAGAAAGCAAAAATTCTGGTGAGGTATGTAAACTTTTGAGCACAACTGTACCTCTCTATCCTTTTTAGGTGGGAAAACTTGCAAAATCTGCAGTGTATCAAATACTTAATTTCCCTACTGTATATTTGAATATTATTAATGCAAATTCAACTAAACTGAAATACTAAGTATAGTGGAATTAAGCTGACAAATCGCTAGCACAACTAAAAACGGACATCCACCACCACCCACAGAATCAACAAAGCTTGCAATCTGTCAATCTTTTCTGTAGCTGGCATGGTTGAGGTTTCCTGGGTGGAGTCGAATTAAGCCACAGACTCCACTCTTGGTGGTGCCCTTCTGGACATTCCTTTAAGGTTCAGCTTTGCAACCATACTGCCCCCGGAAACCAAATACTTTGCCTTCATGGACGCTGTTCAGAGGTTCGTGGGAATAACGCCGCCCGATCAGCAGTTGGCCTAATTTATGGTGGGAAGTCCGACGGTATATGATCGTCTTCGATTTCAGATTTTTACTGTTTTTGGTATTTTACATTTTTATTCCAGTCTTTCTTGACTTCATAAGGGCATGACATGCCCATATCTGTGTCTTCTCCTCCACCTTTTACTCCTTTTACTACTCCACCTCTTTTCTATATATAGTTGCCATTTTACACTAACTATATTATTATAATATAATATATTATAATAGCTATATTATTACAGGTTAGAGCCCTTGAGTTTTCTGCCTTGCATTACTAACTGGAATAAATCCAGTAAGTTTATTACTTTAAACTTAACTGTAACGGAGAGCTGTAATGCATAGTGTGACGGATCGCATAGGGGGAGGGGTGTGTTGACTTATCTCACCTCTGAGAAGGAAAGAGATTGACCCAGTGGCGCCACCACTTACCCCAGGTCAGTCAGGGAATTGCACCGAGGGCAAATAGTCACCGGAGAGGCTTCCCTAAGGCTGGCTTCACACTTGCATTTTTTGCGTTGTGTTTCTGTGCAAAAAAACGCATGCGTTTTTTTCCCTATACTTAACAAGGATGCGCATAGACATGCGTTTGTATGCGCATGCATTTTTTTGTAGTGTGCGTCCGGGCCCACAAAATGCATCCTGTTGCATTTTTTGTGCATCCGACCTGGCTCAAAAAAACGCATGTGCACGCAATGCGCACAAAATGTACCCAAAAACACATTATAGTCTATGGGAGCGCTGACATGCGCATGGTAGTGCGCACGTCAGCGCAAAAAACGCATGCATTTTTTTAAAAAAACATGCGCAAAAACACAAAAAAAAGCATATGCTTTATAACTCAATAAAGCAAAGTTCTAGAGTTGACAGCATGGTATGGACTGGTGGGGAAAGGAATGCAGATTCCGATTATGTGCTCGGCAAGGTTCAGAGATATTGCATTCTGTTATTATAGGTCATTTGCTAGATTCAATATCTCAGAGCTTTGTGCTGGGATCTCTGGTGCCACTATGACTGCATGTAGCCTGAGTCAAAGAAAGTATGCCAGTTGGCTGGTAACGGCACAAGAATTCACACCTCTGTGATAATTGATGGACTTGTTGCTGGGCGACACAGGGTCTATGCCTATTGCTCTCACCCCAGAGATAGTGTCAAAGTCCTTTTTAATGGATAATGAGGTCCCATGGTTTGATGTGTATTGGACTTCCCTTTTGGCCTGGGGGAATGCCAAAGGTGAGGGCTGAGTATGGGAGCAAGTATTTTGGGGCCAAACTGTATCTGACAGGGAATTCCATCAGATATCAAAATTTTATCAATTTGATATCATTTTCCCATATCTCACACATAGCATTTAGCTGCTGCAGTCAAATGTAGTGTATCACATATGATTGGTTGCTGTGGCAAAGAGGGTTGTTTTTCTCTTGGACACTTTTGAGAAATGAGGCTCAAATTGTTTTTTTGTTTTGTTGTTGGTGGCGTGAGTAAGTTTCCTGACTATCATCATTTTTCTATTTCCCTGGAACGCATGGGCAATAATACAATATTCATAAGTGTACATATCTTTTACATAACATGTCAGTAGACATCTGCTGTTATCCAGATGTGTGGATGATAGTCAGGAGACCAAGGCAATCACTGACAAGGCAATAAAACATACGAAGAACAAATAAAGCTTTTGGGTTACCTTGAACAATTATAAAACATAGAAAGTGCCATGAGTCAGCGTTAATGGGAATCTAAATTATCTAACATTTCCATTAACCTAATCTGGCTTCTATTCAGGAGCACTAACGCTTTATAGCTTTAACATTGAACAAACAGAGAAATACTTCAGACCTGCAGTTTTACATCTACCTACATGAAGAAACACACTTTATCACAGAGAGGGAGTCTCCAATAAATAAAGATTCATAGATACAGCATGTGAAATGATACTCGTTCCTTGGACATAAAAGTTTCCATATTTCAAGTTACTCAGATATATTTAGAAGGCTTGGTGTAATCCAGTTTCAGTCTTCATTAATTGTTTTAAGGCAAAAAAGGAATTGTACAGCGTTCTTGTAGCAAAAAAAAAATCAGAAATTTTATCAGTGCTATTAAAGAAGCCATCAAAATTTTTATTCTCTTAATTTATTGCAATCATAATATTATATAGCACCCTGTACTTAAAACTGCTCATTTTACCCTTCTACCCTGTTAATTCTTTTCTAGTCTCTGCTCTATGCAGAAACAATGTCCCTGCGTTTACCATTTCCCTCTTCAACTCCTGACCCAGCTGCTCCCTTCTCCTCCCTGCCAGGGACTTTTATGGTGACTTATGACTCATACAGGTAAACTGACCTTCTGTTTCTACAAAAAACTTAGAAGGATTCAGCTAGTCATTGCTCAATCATATTATGTCATAGACCTATTGGAAAACAGAAAAATTATCTGGGTAGAAGGGCAAAATGAGCAATTGTAAGTACAGAGTGCTATATAATATGATGATTGCAATATATTAAGAGGATACAAATTTTGATGGCAGTGCTTCTTTAACTTCCAAATTTTGTCTGAATGTACTGTATGATCCAGTGGTTAACTGCAAAGCTGTAAAATAAAGGACTGTGGATTGTGATTTTTACACAGTTCAATATTACATAATGAATGGCCATACATTAATTTTATCACATAATATAAATAATAATAATAATCTTTATTTTTATATAGCGCTAACATATTCTGCAGCGCTTTACAGTTTGCACACATTTCATCACTGTCCCCCCGATGGGGCTCACAATCTGAATTCCCTATCAGTATGTCTTTGGAGTGTGGGAGGAAACCGGAGTGCCCGGAGGAAACCCACGCAAACACGGGGAGAACATACAAACTCCTTGCAGATGTTGTCCTTGGTGGGATTCGAACCCAGGACCCCAGCGCTGCAAGGCTGCAGCGCTAACCTCAAAGAAATGCTGAACAAATATTTAGTTAAAATAATGGACCATATGGTAAAATCAAGATTGCATCACCCTCCTCCTGGTACTAGTTTCCATTACTGATCTTTCCCTAAGGCATTGAAAAAGGTGGCAAATATCACACACACATAGGCACTCAGGGTACATTCAGACATCCGTGAAAATCAGTTCAAGATCAAACCACAATGCATAGACTAGCCACAGCTCTCCTGGCCAAAAAGTGACAGCTTATTGCCAACTGTGTAAACATGCTAATTGCCAACTGTATAAAAGGAAGTGTGGACACTGCAAGGCCATTATTCTCCAGACTCTGGATGTGAGCACAAGACTGTCTATGCAAGTATAGAAGCTTCGAAAATGTCTGTCTGTCTCTGCAGTCTTTACTCTGTACTAAATTTTTTCTGTTCATTGTAGATGGGTTGCTGCTTCTGTCCTGGACTACTGTTGTGGCTTGCTTCTCCTGTCCAGGATTTCTCTGTCTCGTTGGTGTGGTATTGGCCCTTCTGTTCTCCTGTCCAGGATTTCTCCGTTCTGGTGCTGTGGTACTGACACCCATTTCTCCTATCCAGGATTTCTCCATCCCGGTGCTGTGCTGTTGTCCTAGTGCTGTTCCGCTGTCTCGGTGCTGTGCTGCTGTCACAATGCTGTGCTGCTGTCCTGGTTCTGTTCTGCTGTCCCGGTGTTGTGCTGCTTTCCGGATGCTGTGCTGCTGTCCCTGTTCTGTACTGCCTGACTGCTGCACTGGTGGACCACTGCCTGTTATGTAAGTATTGGTGTCCATTGTGTTTTTTATTTTTTTCGTTTGTGGCTCTTAACAAGTTTAATTTTTCTTCTCTGCTGTTTTCTGTAGTGTTTCACTTGACTTCTGCCTGCTATTCCAACATGTCCTCCAGTGAAGCTTCCCAGAGTGGACATGACACTGATTACGTAATCAAATTTGATATACTGACTGGTATGTATTTACTGGCAATACTATACATGTGGTAAATCATGTATTTTCTTTAAGGTACCTTCCAGTGTGGAAGTGCAGGAGCAGTCGAGTGGAAATGAATCTTTCCAGGGTTGTTGGCACTGACTCAAGGCTCGTCCATGGTCAGTCATTTTTCCGTCCACTTCCGGACTCTAGCCTCTGAGCTGGAGTGGCTGGACAGGGTCCTTATCACCGTATTTTGGAGGGGACTTGCTGACCATGTGAAAGACGCTTTGGCCACTGCGGAGATTCCCGCCACACTGGAGGTGCTAATAGCTGTGTCAACTCGCATCAACCTTCGCTTTAATGAGCAGAGTTTGGAGCGAGCCCAGTGTAGGCAGAGGTTTCGGCTGGCTCTCACCTTCGCCAAACCTATGAAATCTCCGGTCCAGGCGCCCGAGCCACATGAGGTCATGGAGGTGTCAAGAGCGGGATCTAAGTCCCAGACTGCTTGTGCACTCAAGGTCTGTCATGTTTGCCAGCAATAATGACATCTTGCCTCCAGATGTCTTCGGCCGTCGGGAGAACGTCCCTGTTTAGTGACCGCAGGAAGTAATTCACTGGACGCAGTGGCAGTTTCCTCCAAACTGTCCTTCAAGGGGACAATTTCCATTGGCCCATCCACCCATATGGTAGAGCTTTGCATGTATTCCAGGGCAGAGGGCAAGTTTATGTCTTCTACCTTTGCCCGATGGCACGCAATTCCGCTGGGGATGCTCGCCAAACGAGTGAACATACGGGTGATAAATGGGTTGACACTGACCTCACAGATAACTCATCAGACCATCCCATTTACTCTTTCTACAGTATGTCTCCATCCCATCTGGAGGTCATCTCCCTGCTAGTCATTCCTGAGGGAATTGATGAGGTCCTCTTAGGGATACCATGGCTACGCTACCACTCCCCTCATGTAGAGTGGTCCTCAGGGAGAATTCTGGGATGAAGTAAATCCTGTGAGGGTAGATGTCAGAGGGCGTGCTTTCAGGTTGCTACTACAGAGGTACCCACAGATCTTGCCTCTCTCCATATTGGCCCTACGCAGACGTGTTCTCCAAGAGGGCTGTGGAGACACTTCCACCTCACCACCCCTATGACTGCCCTATTGACCTCTTTTCTGGTACTGAGCCTCCCCGGGGTCGAATTTATCCACTGTCTCTCCCGGAGGTGGAGTTGATGTCTCAGTACATCCAGGAGAATCTGGCAAGAGGATTCATTAGGAAGTCAGTGTCACCTGCAGGGGCGGGGTTCTTCCTCGTGCAGAAGAAGAATGGAAAACTATGTCCATGCATAGACTACAGGGGTCTTAATGCCATCACTGTTAAGAACAGGTACCCTCTGCCCCTGATATCAGAGCTATTTGATAGGTTGCGGGGAGCAAGGCTGTTTACTAAACTTGATCTGTGGGGTGCTTACAACCTGATTCGTATCCGTGAGGGGGACAAGTGGAAGACGGCATTTAACACCATGGACGGGCACTATGAATACCTGGTGATGCCCTTCGGGCTCTGTAATGCCCCTGCCATCTTCCAAGCCTTTGTGAATGATATCTTCTGGGATATGCTTACCACCTCGGTCATAGTCTATCTGGATGATATTCTCATCTACTCTCCAGATATAGACGCCCACTGGAGAGATGTTTGCAAAGTCTTCAACTTCCTACAGGCAAACACCCTCTATATTAAGTTGGAGAAAGGTGTGTTTGAGCAGGATTCCTTGCCTTTCCTGGGCTATATCATCTCCTTCCAGGGATTGGCCATGGATCCTGCCAAACTACAGGCAGTGATGGATTGGCAGGAGCCCCATTCTCTTAAAACGGTGCAGCGCTTTATTGGGTTCATTAATTATTATAACCAATTCATTCCCCACTTCTCAACTTTGGTAGCTCCTTTTTGCCCTCACCAAGAAGGAAGCAAGTCCCAAATTGTGGTCGGAGGAGGTCTCCAAGGCTTTCCTCTCTATCAAGGCACACTTTTCTAGCACTCCCATTTCACATTGCCCCGATGTAGATAAACCATTTATTATAGAGGTGGATGTCTTATCCGTCGGTACTGGAGCAGTCCTGTTCCAACAGGATTCTCAAGGTCAGAAGCATCCTTGCTTCCTGTTCTCTAAGACCTCACCGGCAGAGAGTAACTATTCCATCGGGGACAGGGATGTTATGAATGGGTCACCGAGGAGAAAAAAACAAAACAAGCTAAGTCACAGAAAACCAGAGAGGTTGGTAACTATGCAGATTGCAGATCCCTGATCCTAACCACACAACTAGCAGCAGTCGTGGAGCGTACCTACGATGGTCCTAGACTCTTCGTCACAGCCGGAGGACTAAATAAGCCTGAAGCATGAAAAGGGGAAAACTAACTGACCCAGAGCAGACCCCAAAGGAATAGACAGCCCCCACACATGTATTGACGGTGAAACAAGATGAAAGCACAAACACAGGCAGGAAAATAGGCTGAGCAAACGATGGGGCCCAAACTAACTAGAAAGATTAGGAAAGGAAAGAAACTGTCTGCAGTCTGCAAAAAACCCTACAAAAATAAAGTCCAACACTTCTGATAGAAAAATTAACCCTGAAGTCACTAGACTTCTCCCACTATATCAGCACTCTGAAATATTCTGAGACAGAGCAAAAAGAGGCCAATCTAATAAGGGACAAAAAGCAAATTGGCAAATACAGATAAATAAAAGTGGAAATTTAGTGCAGCCCCAGCCAGGGCTGGCTGACCACACAAAAAACTGAATAGACCAACAAAATCAAGTGTGAACATTAGCAGAAAAACTTAGCTTTAGATGACTGGAACAGAGCTGGAAACCAAGACCTGACAAGCCAGAAGGAGTCACCAGCACCAGACTAGGGTGTCGGCTGTCTTAAATCCAGTCTGAGATTCCTGAGGTCCAATCGTCATCCTCATTATCAAGTGGCAGATTTCTACTGATTAAATCAGCCTCACTACCTCCAGTTACCACCAGAGGGAGCCTGGAAGGAGAACTCACAACTGGTGGACCGGAAAATGAACTTACAACACAGGGAGTTGCTAGCCATGAAGTTAGCCTTTTTGGAATGGAGACACCTCCTGGAAGGGGCTCACTATCCCTTCCACTTATACACCAACCACAAAAATTTGGTCTACTTGCAAACCACCCAGCGGTTAAACTCTTGCCAGGCTAGATGGTCCTTGTTCTTCTCCTGCTTCCACTTCACCCTCCACTTTCTTTCCAGGAAGAAGGACATTCATGCTGATGCTGTCTCCCGCTCCATAGTGTTATCAGAGGAGGAGGAGGAGGAGCCTCGGCTAATTGTCCCTTCTGTGAGCCTGAGGACCATGGCCCCTGGTTCGCTTGAGTCTGTGCCTCTGTTCAAGACTTTGGTGCCACCTAATCTGCGACCGGAGGTTCTCTCTTGGGCTCATTCGTCCAGGGTGGGTGAATATTTTGGGACCAAGAGGACTTCTGAGCTACTGGCGAGGACATACTGGTGGCCGCATATGGCCCGTAACATCAGAGACTATGTTCGGGCATATGTCTCCTGCACCAAGAATAGGTCTTCTCGACAACGGCCTGCTGGGCTACTTTACCCCCTGCTGATGGCAGACAGGCCCTGGGAGATGGTCGGGATGGACTTTGTGGTGGGCTTACCCAAGTCTCGTAGCTGCACCGTTATCTGGGTAGTCACTGACCATTTTTCCAAAATGGTGCACTTGGTGCCTCTTCCGCAGGTGCCTTCTGCACGGGACTTGGCAGCGTTGTTCATTAAACACGTCTTTTGCCTACACGGTATGCCTGACAAAATCATTAGTGACCGGGGTCCCCAGTTTGCATCTCGGTTCTGGAGAGAGCTTTGTCGCTTACTCAGCAATGAGCTGAATCTCTCTTCAGCTTACCATCCCAAGACGAATGGGTTGGTAGAGAGAGCCAACCAGACCCTGGTCACGTATCTGCTACATTTTGTTTCGGCCAAGCACGATGACTGGACATCCTTGGTACTGTGGGCGGAGCTTGCGCTGAACAATGCCGATTCCACTGGACAATTTTGTATTTTGCCACTTTTTTATTCAATTTTAATTAATTTCATGCAAGACATGTGTTTATACTGCTGTTCATTGGCTAAATTTGTAAATAAAAAACTCCCATGTCCTTGTGACATGTAGCTTTTTGAAAAAGAACACAGGCTCAGTGTTCCAAACGCGTTGCTATTTGACAACTCATGTGAACTGCTGTCATGATCTTTTGCTATTTTTATAAATAAAATATGGAACTTTTTGGAAGCTGGAATTCCTTTTTCTTCTTTTTCTAACAGATTACAACCCTGCCCACATGAGGTCATCACGGGGAGGGTGTGTGGGTGGCACTCAGGGTGTGTTAAATGTTCAAGCCGAATTATGATCTGGGCTTGTGTAGAGAGATACATATCGTGTATGCAGAGATCCTGTTCACTAAACAGCCAATCGAAGTGCTCTCGTTCGGTCACCTTGTAAAATCTTTTGTATATTTTTCATAAACGCTGCCTTCCTTTGGATTAAATATAAAATGTAATAGTTCTGTTAGCTTTGTTTTGTAAACCAGTCATCAAATCCATAAGCCAACTCTCAGGCATCCAATTGGCCGGTATAAATGATTGGCAGTGGCGGCGAGTAGTCTGGGGTTATGGGGAAGTAAGCGGTGACCATATGGGGTATATACATATACAGTGCCTTGCGAAAGTATTCGGCTCCCTGGAACTTTTCAACCTTTTCCTACATGTCATGCTTCAAACATAAAGATACCAAATGTAAATTTTTGGTGAAGAATCAACAAGTGGGACACAATTGTGAAGTTGAACGAAATTTATTGATTATTTTAAATTTTTGTGGAAATTCAAAAAATGAAAAGTGGGGCTTGCAATATTATTCGGCCCCTTTACTTTCAGTGTAGCAAACTCACTCCAGAAGTTCATTGTGGATCTCTGAATGATCCAATGTTGTCCTAAATGACTAATGATGTTAAATATAATCCACCTGTGTGTAATCAAGTCTCTGTATAAATGCACCTGCTCTGTGATAGCCTCAGGGTTCTGTTTGAAGCACAGAGAGCATCATGAAGACCAAGGAACACAACAGGCAGGTCCATGATACTGTTGTGGAGAAGTTTAAAGACCAGATTTGAATACAAAATGATTTCCAAAACTTTAAATATCCCAAGGAGCACTGTGCATGCGATCATATTGAAATGGAAAGAGTATCATACCACTGCAAATCTACAAAGACCCGGCCGTCCCTCTAAACTTTAATCTCAAACAAGGAGAAGACTGATTAGAGATGCAGCCGAGAGGCCCATGATCACTCTGGATGAACTGCAGAGATCTACAGCTGAGGTGGGACAGTCTGTCCATAGGACAACAATCAGTCGGTAAACTGCACAAATCTGGCCTCTATGGAAGAGTGGCAAGAAGAAAGCCATTTCTCAAAGATATCCATAAAAAGTGTGGTTTTAAGTTTGTAACAAGCCACCTGGGAGACACACCAAACATGTGAAAGAAGGTGCTCTGGTCAGATGAAAGCGAAATCGAACTTTTTGGTAACAATGCCAAACGATATGTTTGGGGTAAAGGCAACACAGCTCATCACCCTGAACACACCATCCCCATTGTCAAACGTGGTGGTGGCAGCATCATGGTTTGGGCCTGCGTTTCTTCAGCAGGAACAGGGAAGATGGTTAAAATTGATAGGAAGATGGATAGAGCCAAATACAGGACCATTCTTGTAAAAAAGCTGTTAGAGTCTGAAAAAGACCTGAGACTGGGACGGAGATTTGTCTTCTAACAAGACAATGATCCCAAACATAAAGCAAAATCTACAATGGAATGGATCATAAATATACGTATCCAGGTGTTAGAATGGCCAAGTCCAAGTCCTGACCTGAATCCAATCTAGAATCTGTGGAAAGAACTGAAAACTGCTGTTCACAAACAATCTCCATCAAACCTCACTGAGCTCAAGCTGTTTGCCACGGAAGAATGGGCAAGAATTTCAGTCTATTGATGTACAAAACTGACAGAGACATACCCCAAGCGACTTGTAGCTGTAATAGCAGCAAAAGGTGGCGTAACAAAGTATTAACCATAGAACGCATACCCATAGAAATCTACACATTCACGCACCTGGTGCCTTTAAGGCCTATTTACAGTTATCATGGAATAACTCAAATAAAAATACTTTTCAAAGTTTATTGCAAAGTAAGGATGCATTCCCACTAGCGCTGGGGTATGCCAGGATGGGATTCGATAATGGATCTGACCTCCTGGTGACCCCAGCTAAGGCTGGCGTACGCATACCTGGGGCCTCGCAGGCCTGCCAGGTTACTTGTTTTCTATTTTCTGTAAAATTACTTTAGTTAGAATTTTGAAACTCTAGGTATTCCTCAGGTATATAGTTGTTAGTAATTTCCAGTTGTTCATATATTTTTATGTTATAGGCATTTCGGTATAACAACCTTTTTTGGGACTACCCCATATTCATGCACCTGGGGCCTTTTAGGCCTGTGTGCAAAATAACACGGAATAACTCAAATAAAAATACTTTTCAAAATTTATTTTACAATTGCAAAGTAAGGATGCATTCCCACTAGCGCTGGGGTCCGCCAGGAGGTGATCCGTAATGGATCTGTAATCCGTAGAGCAAGTGTTTTTACTATGTCGGAACATAGGTCTCTCTGGACTGGAGCATCAGCTTCTTTGCCACAGTAAATCAGACCATTCATCCCATAATAGCTTGCTGAATCGCACATCCAGAAAATTTTTATGCCATACTTAGCTGGCTTACTGGGCATATACTGAATGAATTTGCAACGTCCCCTAAAGGCAAGAAGTTGCTCGTCCACTGTCACATTATCACTGGAATGGTAAAGCTTTGTACAGTTCTTGATAAAAAGATTCCAGATATAGCTAATAGGGGCTAATTTATCGGTTGCCAACCTCACAGGGCGAGTTCTCTTTTCATCAAAACGAAGGCATCTCCGAATACCCTCAAATCTATTGATGGACATAGTAGCTTTGTAGTGTGGATCTGCAAATGGGTTCTGAAATAACTCTCTGATTGGAACATCGTATGATTTTGTCGACCCTGCCAGAAGAGTAAGGCCAATATAAGCATATAGTTCCTCTTTAGTTATATTTTTCCATTTTTTTTTTCTTCCTGATGCGATACATTTTTCTTCTACGTTAGTACACAAAACTACCTCATCTACAATATCATCCGAAACAAATTTACAGAAAACATCTCTTTTGGACATGAATTGGGGAATTCCGACAGCTCCTTGAGCAACTCTAATAATGTTATGTGATGGGGTGCGTGCAGGAGCCGCAGCAGTACTGTTCCAAAAAATATTCGTTTTAGATGTTCTATTTGAACGTTCTGCTGGATCCACTACTTCTTCATCATCTGAAGAATCGCTGGACGATGAAGTTGATACATTAGCTGGTGGCATGTACTCTTCATCAGACAAAGAAATTTCACTTTCTTCATCACTATTGAAAACAATCACCTCGATTTCATGGTCAGTCAATCCCCTGGAAGTAGACTGTGCCATTGTAATTTTAGATGTCAGTAAACTAAAAAGAAAAAAAAAAAGATTACAATCAGGCTTGTGCACTGTAAACAGTATGTGATAAGACTCTTTGTTAGGGTCCCAGCACACCAAGCTATATAAAGCAGGTAAAGTGCAGCCCCCCTCCTCTTACCTCCAACAGATCACTTTCTTGTAGTGCAGTAGAAGCCTCTGGTTTTGGAGCTCAGAAAGTTTCTATTTCCAGACAAAAGAAAGCTGACTTCTTCCTCCAAAATCTCTCCAGCAATTACGACAAAAAGACCTGCGATGAGGTCAGAGACACATGACTTTGTGAGGGAGCCTCCCTTCCAAGATCACATGACCATGTTGTCATGCAGAACCCACACTCTTCCCAGCAATAGCAGAGTCATAAAAGTTCTTCCCCAGCAACAATACAGACAAAAAGACTGAGTATCACATGTAAACCTAGTACAGGCCTAAAAGGCCCCAGGTGCGTGAATATGGGGTAGTCCCAAAAAAAGGTTGTTATACCAAAATGTCTGTAACATAAAAATATATGAACAACTGGAAATTACTAACAACTATATACCTGAGGATTACCTAGATTTTCAAAATTCTAACTAAAGTACTTTTACAGAAAATAGAAAACAAGTAACCTGGCAGGCCTGCGAGGCCCCAGGTATGCGTTCTAGGGTTAAGTTAAATGTGCTGAATAATATTGCACGCCCCACTTTTCAGTTTTTGAATTTCCACAAAAATTTAAAATAGCCAATAAATTTTGTTCAACTTCACAATTGTGTCCCACTTGTTGATTCTTCACCAAAAATTTACATTTGGTTTCTTTATGTTTGAATCATGATATGTGGGAAAAAGTTGAAAAGTTCTAGGGAGCTGTATACTTTCGCGAGGCACTGTATTCCATGCATTGGAATCCCAAGGTGTATAAACAATGTGCTCTCTGTTAGGTTCCTGATAACTGGCCTGTTAGTGCAAATAGCTACTGCCTTCTCCTTATTCGCCTGCCAATCATGTAATTGTCCGGATGATATAGGGCAGCAGAGAGCTATTCAACAAAAATATCACAGTGGGCAGTTCTGCCTCACCTTCCTGGCCTTTGATATTGTGAATTTGTGTGAAAAGACCTTAACAGAGGTAATTTGCATATCCCTGGTGCATTCTGAGAAGAATGAAGAGTCGCTGCAAGTCTGAGGTTCTTAAGGTGTAGCTGGATCGGGCTGCTTGAAGGAAATTGGCAAACCTCTAAATTTTTATGCCGATTCGACAGAAATGTGTTTTGTTTTGCATAGAGAAGGAGATTATCCATATGTTTTGCTGCAATGTGTTCTATATGTTTACATACTTGTCAGCGGAAAAGACAACCTTTGTGTGTCAGAAATGCAAGCTTGTGACTTTGTTAGAGGAAAAGGTATAACTAGTGTTGAGCATTCCGATACCGCAAGTATCGGCCGATATTAGCGGTATCGGAATTCCGATACTGACTTCCGATACTTTTGTCATATCGGATACCGGAATCGGAAGTTCCCATCATGCTATGAGCCTGCTTGCTTTGATTAAGCCAATGGGAATCCTCCGAAGTCTGGGCACATCCTGTTAGGCATGTAGGCATGTTAACTATTGGCATCGCTGTGATTGGCTGCCGAAATGATGTCATGATGCACTATAAAAGCCACCGCAGCCGCCATTTCTGGTTCACTCTGCTGTGAATTCAGTTAGGGACAGGCTGCTGTAGAAGACTGTGAGGGACAGTTAGAAATAGCGATTCCACCAAACATCTAGTGCTTTACCCAGGCTACATAAACCACCACTGTAGCCTTCTTTGCCCTAGCAGCAGTGTTCACAGCTGTCTTCAAGGGCTGTGTGAGTGCAGCTCACGCTGTGGAGTGTGTCCTGCAGCCACGTCAGGCTGTAGGCCACCCAGTATGATCACTGCTGCCTCATACATCTTTTAATTTTTGAGCTGCATTTTTTACATAATTTCAATCTAGTGTGCTTCCATCTGTATCCATATACGTTGGTTGCAAACACTAGTAGTAGACAGCGGAGCCTTTCTGCAGCCTTTCAGTGCTAGTGTCCACTTTGCTGCACTGTTCACGGCTGTCTGAGAGGTCTCTGACTGTGTGTGAGTGCAGCTCACGCTGAGTAGTGTGTCCTGCAGCTACGTCTGGTTGTAGGACGCTCAGCGTGCGTCAGTGCCTCACACATATTTGTATTTGAGTGCAGCTCATTTTTTCTTCTATTAGTGTGCATCCATCCGTCTCCATCTACGGTGGTTGCAAACACTATATAGGAGTACACAGCGGAGCCTTTCTGCAGCCTGTCAGTGCCAGTGCCCACTTAGCTGCACTGTTCACGGCTGTCTGAGAGGTCTCTGACTGTGTGTGAGTGCAGCTCACGCTGAGTAGAGTGTCCTGCAGCTACGTCTGGTTGTAAGACGCTCAACGTGCGTCACTGCCTCACTCATATTTGTCTTTGAGTGCTGCTCATTTTTTCTTCTCCTATTAGTGTGCATCCATCCGTATCCATCAACATTGGTTGGTTGCAAACACTATATAGGAGTAGATAGAGGAGCCTTTTTTCTTGCTTGTGCCCTGCCGGCGCAGCCAGATTAGTATTACCCAATTTTTTTGGAGCCTCATCTTTTGCATTGTAGGTTACCTGCCTGCATTGTAGTCCGCATCCTCTCAGGACCAGAGCACCGAAGAGCAACCATCTGTCTCTTCACCACCTGCCAAAGTGCCCAGGCAGTCAGAGAGACATGGACAGGAGCCATCACAGTCTCTACTTCTGTTCTCGGAATCTGTTGGCTTGGAAAGAGGGGGCCAGCCAAGCAGCATTCCTGAATGTGAAGAAGAGGGAGTATGCAGTGATGCGCAACTTCTTTGTCCCTCTGAATCTGAAGAGGCGAGTGGGCCAGTGCCTATGGTCAGCACACCTCAGTACGCATCAGATGATGACGAGACTCAGTTGCCACTTTCTGGTGCGTACGGTGCTGGCGAGACAACCCCGGAGAAGCAGCTGTTTGAAGAGGGGAGGGAAGATGATGAGGTCCTTGACCCATCATGGCGTGAGGAACAGGAAGGTGGTGGGAGCAGCTCGGAGGAAGAGATTCCCCTACCGGCCAAAACAGGAGGCAGAGGGAGGGGGAAGACTTGGTTGCCTGTACCCTCCACTTCGGCACCCGTTAGGAGCATTCCTCATTCCAAAGGCAAAACGGGCGCTCCCAAGACTTGCAGTGCGTGGTCCTTTTTTGACACAGTTGCAGATGACATTTGCTTTGTCAAATGCAAGCTGTGTCATCAGAAAGTCAAAAGAGGGAGAAATGTCAGCAACCTCAATACCACAAATATGTAGAAACATGTGCGCACCAAGCACGAGTTGGAGTTGCAGAGACACCCTGAAGACGTAGGCCAACGTACAGCACCACCTACCACCTCTTCAGTTCGTGTTGGGGCCTCTTCCTCCAGCTCACACACTGCTGGTTCGGCTTCCTCACAGGATCGCCAAGGAAGAACCTCTGCCACTGTTGTCTGGAGACCCTGTCAGATTCCACCCATAGCAGCACGTTCCCATCCATCACAGCCATCGGTAGCACAGGCATGGGATAAAAGGCACCCTTACTCGGCAAACCATCCCCGAGCACAGTATCTGAATGCTGGCATTGCCAAACTTCTGGCAGTTGAAATGCTGTCATTCAGGCTGGTGGACACTGACACCTTCCGGGACTTAATGGCATTGGCAGTCCCCCAATACAACGTGCCCAGCCGCTTTTATTTCAGCAGGCGAGCCGTCCCTGCCCTGCAGAAACATGTTGAGGGCAAAATAAAACATGCGCTACTAAACGCCGTTAGTAGCAAGGTCCACCTGACCACCGATGCGTGGACCAGTAACCATGGACAGGGACGATACCTTTCCCTCACTGCCCACTGGGTCAATGTTGTGGAGCCGGGTACAGATCTGGAGAGTGGCGCTGTACGTGTTCTTCCAACGCCACGGATTGCAGGACTCCAGTCTGTACACATAGACTCCTCCTCCTACTCAAGTTCCTCAGAAACAGCAGAGCAGGAGCCTGTTACGACCGATATGAGCACAGCCGTGGCCAAACATCAACAGGCTGTACTCAAATTAATTTCTTTGGGGATTCAAAGCCACACAGCGCAGGAGCTCTGGAATGCTATCAAGCAGGAGAGCGATGTGTGGTTTGGGCCAGCGAATCTCCAGCCGGGCTTGGTAGTGTGTGACAATGGCCGAAATCTGGTGGCAGCTCTTGGCCTAGGCAACCTCACACACATCCCATGTCTGGCACATGTGCCTAACTTGGTCATGCAGAGCTTTTTGAGGGACTATCCGGATCTTGATGCACTGTTGCACAAGGTCCGCATAGAGTGCGCTCACTTGCGGCGTTCCAGCACGGCAAGATCGCGCCTCGCTGCTCTGCAGCGACGATTTGGCCTTCCGGAACATCGCATCATATGTGACCTACCCACCCGGTGGAATTCAACGTTACATATGTTGGAGCGGTTGTGTGAGCAGCAGGCAGCAGTCATGGAGTACCAGCTGCATCAGGCGCAAACAAGTCGCACTGTGCGCCATTCACACTTCAGCACCATTGAGTGGGCCTCTATGAAGGACATCTGCCTCGTTTTGCGTGCCTTCGATGAATCCACGCGGATGGCGAGTGCAGATGATGCACTAGTCAGCATGACTGTCCCCCTTATCTGCCTGCTTCAACAAACACTGCAAGCACTAAGGGATGAGGTTTCGGAAGAGGTGGAGGATGAGGAGTCCCAAATGCCATCTGCTTCAGGACAGTCTGCGCTACGTGTTTCCTCACAAAGGCCTAGGCAGGGGACACTTTGTGAGGAGGATAAGGAGGAGTCGATGGAGGAGGAAGACATCTCTCCAGAGGAGGGAGGTACACAAACCTCTACTCAGTATGTACAGCGAGGGTGGGGTGATGCAGAGCAGGTCGAGGTCACGCCTCAAACAGGGGACAGCGGTTCTTTGGCAGTTGGGAGTCTGCAGCACATGGTTGATTTCATGCTGCAGTGCCTGAGAAACGACCGCCGCATCGCCCACATTCTCGTCTCGGCTGATTATTGGGTGTACACCCTCCTAGATCCTCGCTACCGGGACAGCGTACAAAGGCTCATACCAACGTTGAACCGGGAGCATAAACGGCGGGAATACGAAGAGTCACTGGTGCAGTCCATAATGTTTTCCATTCCACCCGACAGCATTGTTGCTAGTGCTTTACAAAGCAGCTCTGTGCGTTGAGGCAGTGGAGGAAACTCTGCACAAAGAGGGAGCAGAGGCAGCGCCGCAGCACAAGGCAAGACCACTATGGCCCAAATGTGGCAAAGTTTTGTGTGTCCACCACAATTGTCTACACCATCAGCGACGCCTCGAGTCAGCAGGAGGCAACGCTTCCGTCAGATGGTGTCAGACTACATGTCTTGCCCTGTCGCTGTACTCCCAGATGGCTCTTCCCGCTTCAAGTTTTGGGTCTCTAAGCTGGATACATGGCCAGAGCTTAGCCAGTATGCATTGGAGGTGCTGGCTTGCCCTGCTGCCAGTGTATTATCGGAACGCGTCTTTAGTGCCGCAGGTGGTGTACTAACAGACCGTCGCACGCGACTATCTTCCGATAATGTTGACCGGCTGACTTTTCTGAAAATGAACAAGGCCTGGATCTCCAAAGACTTTGCCATTCCTCTTACAGACTAAATTTGTGGTTGGCAACTGTATCCAGGTCTGCTGGTGTGTTCATTTTTCTACCACCTGAACTATAATCCCTGTGCTTCAAAACAGCCAGTTGTCGCTCAGATGTGTCATCTGCACAGAGAAACACACTAGCTCCTGTGTTAGTGGGGTTCAGTAACGCCAGCTGATCCCCTGCTGTGTGGACGGCAAAGTCACCAGCTCCATCAACATTCAAACCACTACTGATTTTTAACCGTGCCCAACTTAGATCTCTGGCTCCACTGTCTCTACTATTTCCCCTGGCCTCCAACCCCACCATCTACATCTCTGAAGTGGCGTCAGCACAATCTACACTTGTTCCTGTGTTCCTGTGGCTCAGTCCCATCAAGTTTATCCCCTGATGTGTGTCCGGCAAGGTCTCCTGCTCTGTCCACATTCCCATAACCAGTAGTGGGAATGAGGACAGAGCTGGCGAACTTGCCGGACAAACATCAGGGGATCAACTGACGGGACTGAGCACCAGTAACACAGGAACAAGTGTAGATTGTGCTGACGCCACTTCAGAGATGTAGCTGGCGGGGTTGGAGGCCAGGGTAAATAGTAGAGACAGTGGAGCCAGAGGCCTAAGTGGAGCATGGTTAGAATCAGTAGTAGTCAACAACCTCCATAAAAACCGCTGCCCATTGGCCTCTGCATGTGGCATGCGTAATCCTGGGCTCCAACAGCGTCAGTTGGTGTTCAGAAGTGTTGTCTCCACAGAGCCAAACACATTTGTTCAAGTGTTAGTGGGTTTCAGCACTGCCAGCTGTTCCCCTGCTGTGGAGATGGCAAGTCTCCTGCTGCCTTCACCTGCCAAAAGCAACAGGCCCCAGCCTGCTCCTCGCCTAATCCTGGGCTCCAACAGCGTCAGTTGGTGTTCAGAAGTGTCATCTCCACAGAGCCAAACACATTTGTTCAAGTGTTAGTGGGTTTCAGCACTGCCAGCTGTTCCCCTGCTGTGGAGATGGCAAGTCTCCTGCTGCCTACACCAGCCAAAATCCAGTAGGCCCCAGCCTGCTCCACGCCTGATCCTGGGCTCCAACAGCATCAGTTGGTGTTCAGAAGTGTCGTCTCCACAGAGCCAAACACATTCGTTCAAGTGTTAGTGGGGTTCAGCACTGCCAGCTGTTCCCCTGCTGTGGAGATGGCAAGTCTCCTGCTGCCTACACCAGCCAAAATCCAGTAGGCCCCATCCTGCTCCACGCCTGATCCTGGGCTCCAACAGCGTCAGTAGGTGTTCAGAAGTGTCATCTCCACAGAGCCAAACACATTCGTTCAAGTGTTAGTGGGGTTCAGCACTGCCAGCTGATCCCCTGCTGTGTGGATGGCAAAGTCTCCTGCTGCCTACACAGTCATACTACTACTGATTTTTAACCGTGCTCCACTTAGGCCTGTGGCTTCACTGATTTTCGTATTTCCCCTGTCCTCCAACCCCGCCAGTTACAGCTCCGAAGTGGCGTCTGCACAATCCACACTTGTTCCTGTGTTCCAGGTGTTCAGTCCGGTCAGTTAATCCCCTGATGTGTGTCCGGCAATGTCGCCTGCTCTGTCCACATTCCCATAACTACTTATGGGAATGTGGACAGAGCAGGCGACATTGCCGGACACACATCAGGGGATTAACTGACCGGACTGAACACCTGGAACAAGTGTGGATTGTGCAGACGCCACTTCGGAGCTGTAACTGGCGGGGTTGGAGGACAGGGGAAATACGAAAATCAGTGAAGCCACAGGCCTAAGTGGAGCTTGGTTAAAATTAGTAGAAGTCTACAACCGATCTTAAAATTTCTTCAATGCAGCCTCAGCCTGCTCCGTGCTTGTCCCTGGGCTTCAACACAGCCAGTTGTAGCTCGGAAGTGCCGTCCACATGGAAAGAGACACTTGCTGCCGTGTCTCAGTGGGGTTCAGTAACGCTAGCTGATCCCCTGCTGTGTGGATGGCAGTCTCTCCTGCTGTCTCCGCATTCCAAAGACAGTAGGCCTCTGCCTACACCCTCCTATTTCCTGGGCTTCAACACAGCCAGTTGTAGCTCGGAAGTGCCGTCCACACGGAAAGAGACACTTGCTCCCGTGTCTCAGTGGGGTTCAGTAACGCCAGCTGTTCCCCTGCTGTGTGGATGGCAGTCTCTCCTGCTGTCTCCGCATTCCAAAGACAGTAGGCCTCTGCCTACACCCTCCTATTTCCTGGGCTTCAACACAGCCAGTTGTAGCTCGGAAGTGCCATCCACACGGAAAGAGACACTTGCTCCCGTGTCTCAGTGGGGTTCAGTAACGCTAGCTGATCCCCTGCTGTGTGGATGGCAGTCTCTCCTGCTGTCTCCGCATTCCAAAGACAGTAGGCCTCTGCCTACACCCTCCTATTTCCTGGGCTTCAACACAGCCAGTTGTAGCTCGGAAGTGCCGTCCACACGGAAAGAGACACTTGCTCCCGTGTCTCAGTGGGGTTCAGTAACGCTAGCTGATCCCCTGCTGTGTGGATGGCAGTCTCTCCTGCTGTCTCCGCATTCCAAAGACATTAGGCCTCTGCCTACACCCTCCTATTTCCTGAGCTTCAACACAGCCAGTTGTAGCTCGGAAGTGCCGTCCACACGGAAAGAGACACTTGCTCCCGTGTCTCAGTGGGGTTCAGTAACGCCAGCTGTTCCCCTGCTGTTTGGATGGCAGTCTCTCCTGCTGTCTCCGCATTCCAAAGACAGTAGGCCTCTGCCTACACCCTCCTATTTCCTGGGCTTCAACACAGCCAGTTGTAGCTCGGAAGTGCCGTCCACACGGAAAGAGACACTTGCTCCCGTGTCTCAGTGGGGTTCAGTAACGCTAGCTGATCCCCTGCTGTGTGGATGGCAGTCTCTCCTGCTGTCTCCGCATTCCAAAGACAGTAGGCCTCTGCCTACACCCTCCTATTTCCTGGGCTTCAACACAGCCAGTTGTAGCTCGGAAGTGCCGTCCACACGGAAAGAGACACTTGCTCCCGTGTCTCAGTGGGGTTCAGTAACGCCAGCTGTTCCCCTGCTGTGTGGATGGCAGTCTCTCCTGCTGTCTCCGCAATCCAAAGACAGTAGGCCTCTGCCTACACCCTCCTATTTCCTGGGCTTCAACACAGCCAGTTGTAGCTCGGAAGTGCCGTCCACACGGAAAGAGACACTTGCTCCCGTGTCTCAGTGGGGTTCAGTAACGCTAGCTGATCCCCTGCTGTGTGGATGGCAAAGTCTCCTACTGCCTACACAGTCCTACTACTACTGATTTTTAACCGTGCTCCAATTAGGCCTGTGGCTCCACTGTCTCTCGTATTTCCCCTGTCCTCCAACCCCGCCAGTTACAGCTCCGAAGTGGCGTCTGCACAATCCACACTTGTTCCTGTGTTACAGGTGTTCAGTCCGGTCAGTTAATCCCCTGATGTGTGTCCGGCAATGTCGCCTGCTCTGTCCACATTCCCATAACTACTTATGGGAATGTGGACAGAGCAGGCGACATTGCCGGACACACATCAGGGGATTAACTGACCGGACTGAACACCTGGAACACAGGAACAAGTGTGGATTGTGCAGACGCCACTTCGGAGCTGTAACTGGCGGGGTTGGAGGACAGGGGAAATACGAAAATCAGTGAAGCCACAGGCCTAAGTGGAGCTTGGTTAAAATTAGTAGAAGTCTACAACCGATCTTAAAATATCTTCAATGCAGCCTAAGCCTGCTCCGTGCTTGTCCCTGGGCTTCAACACAGCCAGTTGTTGCTCGGAAGTGCCGTCTTCACAGAGTAAAACACTAGCTCCTGTGTTTGTGGGGTTCAGTAACGTCAGCTGTTCCCCTGCTGTTTTGATGGCAATCTGTCCTGCTGCCTCCCAATTGACAGCACATCAGGCCTCAGCCTGCTAAGTGCTTGTCCCTGGGCTCCAACATCGCCAGTTGCTGCTCATAACTGACTTTGGCACGGGTACTCCCTCCTGCCCAGCTTGGTTCCAGCCCTGCCTGCTGTTTCCGGGAAGTGTCAATGTCAGTTTGTCACCCCAAGTTGCCATGTCGTGTTGCGGTTGGGTTAGCCGAGGCTAGGGTGCCAGCAGTTTAGGTGCTTCCTATGTGGACTGCGGGTTCTGGTAAGAAAGGCTTGTTCCGTAGTACCAGTAGGACAAGCACCCCCTGTAGGACTGTGTGATTCGGTAACTGCGGCCAGCTTGCGGCATGCCAACTTTGCTTTTCAGGGGTAACTTCAGCTGCCCCTCCGGGTTCCAGCACCGTCAGCTGGTTCTCGGCAGAGCCTTTGGCCTAGGTGCCTCCATCTCGGTATCCGAGTTCTGGCAACGTCTGCTGGTCCTTGGTAGTGCTTTGTAGCACAGGTACCTCCTGCTTAGTAACCGGGTTCCAGCACCGTCAGCTGGTCCTCGGTTGTGCCATTGGCTCTTATTCCTTCTGCTGCCCCTCTGGGTGCCAGCACTGTCAGCTGGTCCTCGCTATTTCCATTTGCTCTTGCAGCTTATGCTACCCATCCGGGTTCCAGCACCGTCAACTGGTTCTCGGCAGAGCCTTTGGCCTAGGTGCCTCCATCTCGGTATCTGAGTTCCGGCAACGTCTGCTGGTCCTTGGTAGTGCTTTGTAGCACAGGTACCTCCTGCTTAGTAACCGGGTTCCAGCACCGTCAGCTGGTCCTCGGTTGTGCCATTGGCTCTTATTCCTTCTGCTGCCCCTCCGGGTGCCAGCACTGTCAGCTGGTCCTCGCTATTTCCATTTGCTCTTGCAGCTTATGCTACCCATCCGGGTTCCAGCACCGTCAGCTGGTTCTCGGCAGAGCCTTTGGCCTAGGTGCCTCCATCTCGGTATCCGAGTTCCGGCAACGTCTGCTGGTCCTTGGTAGTGCTTTGTAGCACAGGTACCTCCTGCTTAGTAACCGGGTTCCAGCACCGTCAGCTGGTCCTCGGTTGTGCCATTGGCTCTTATTCCTTCTGCTGCCCCTCCGGGTGCCAGCACTGTCAGCTGGTCCTCGCTATTTCCATTTGCTCTTGCAGCTTATGCTACCCATCCGGGTTCCAGCACCGTCAGCTGGTTCTCGGCAGAGCCTTTGACCTAGGTGCCTCCATCTCGGTATCCGAGTTCCGGCAACGTCTGCTGGTCCTTGGTAGTGCTTTGTAGCACAGGTACCTCCTGCTTAGTAACCGGGTTCCAGCACCGTCAGCTGGTCCTCGGTAGTGCCATTGGCTCTTGTTCCTTCTGCTGCCCCTCTGGGTGCCAGTACTGTCAGCTGGTTCAAGAGGACAAAGAACAGGAAGACAACCACCAAGATGCAGAACAACAAGAGAGAGAAGACAAAGAAGCATAAAAAAACAAAGCAGAAGAACATTAAGCATAAGACTAATACTCTGAGCAAATGATATTATCTTATTTATAAGCAGAAGAAGACTAAGCAGTGTATGGGGGTGAGTCCGTTCCTCCTCGTGGTGCCCCTGGAAAAGGCCTGCTGCTGCAGGCCAAACTGAACGCGGACAAATCCTGTTGTAAATCTTTTGTGACAGGCAGAACGGAAGGTGTAAACTTCTAACTTTTCTAGATAACAACTACAGGAATGCCTGACACAAATAAGAATATGATGAAGAAGAATAGGAAGAAGATGAAGAAGTTGAATATGTAGAATAATAATTGTTGAATAAGAAGAATATGAAGAATGTAAGAAAAGGAAGAAGAAGAAGAATGTAAAAAAAGGAAGTAGAAGAATGTAAAAAAAGGAAGAAGAAGAAGAAGAAGAATGTAAAAAAAGGAATAAGAAGAAGAAGAAGGTAAAAAAAGGAAGAAGAATAAGAAAGAAGAAGAAAGAAGAAAGAAGAAGAAGACATACATGTCTGGCAAAATATAAATGAGGCTAACATAGCCAATATCTTTGTAACTCCTAACGTCTTTAAAAAAAAAGTTTAATTCCTGCTATTCCATTTGATTGGGCTAAACCTCTATGGCTTTAATGTCTCCTCCACCTCCCACAATACATTCTACATTATTCTTAGTTGTTTTTCTTCATGTAGAATTAACCTACAAGGAAAGAAAGGGTTTTTTTTAATTCCGATATTTTGGCCCCATTGACTTGCATTGGTTCCCGGTATCGGAATCGGCGATACCGATACTTTTTTTTAAGATCGGCCGATCCATTCCGATCCGATATTTTCAAGTATCGGCTGGTATCGCTCAACTCTAGGTATAACGTCTTCAGGAGAGAATGGCTATACTGAAGCTCATCAAGGATTTCCTAGACAGAGCAGAAGAATCTCCTCAGAATGTTGCAAGAGATTAACTTTTCAGTGTTCTTGCAGAAGTTATTGACAGAGTAGAAATAACTATTCAGAATGTTTGAAGAGAAGCACATTTCAATGTATGAGGGGCTGGGGATAAGTCTTTGGCTTTGTGATCTTTTTTGATTCTATGGCAATGAATGTTACATCACATGAAAGACTTAAGTGTCTAAACTATGTTTTCAAAATTTTGTGTTTTACACCTTATGCATGTGGGAAAACAAAATGGCAGAGTCTGATGCGATATTCACAGCAAATGAGAGCAGAGGAGTGATAAAATTCTTGTTTCTGCAAGGAAAGTCTGCAAAGAATATTCATGGTGATATTTCACAGACATTGGAGGATCAATGCCCTTCATTTTCTACAGTTAAGAACTGGGTTGCCAAATTTAAAATGGGCCACTTCAGCACCAATTATGAGGATTGTCCTGGTTGACTGAGAGTGGTTGATGTTCCGGAAATCTTTGTTGCTGTGCACAACCTCATATTGGAGAATCAGCAAATTTCACCTAAAGCAATAGCAGACATCATGGGGATATCCCGTGAACGTGTTTGTGTAATTATCCATAAATATTTGGACATGAAGAAGCTATCTGCAAAGTGGGTCCCCAAATGTTTGACAACAGATCAGAAAAGCATGTGAATGAAAACTTCCCGGTCCATTTGTCAGCATTTCCAGACTGATACGAACTTCCTGGATTGACTGGTCACTATGGACGAGACCTGGGTTTATTTGTATGACCCTGAAACCAAGAAGCAGTCAAAAGAGTGGAGGCACAGTGGTTATCCTCATCCAAAGAAGTTCAGGGTGCAAATATCAGCCACTAAGGTGATGGCGTCTGTGTTCTGGGATAAGGAGGGCGTGCTGCTAGTGGACTACCTTCAAAAGAGTTCCACCATCAATGCAAGGTATTACATTGAACTTTTGGACCAATTGAAGGCAGCTCTGAAGGCCAAAAGTTGCACCAAGCTGTCCAAAGGAATCTTGTTCCTGCAAGAGAATGCCTCCGCTCACACTGCACAAACGACCAAGGCAGAACTGGTGGAGCTGGGCTTCCAACTGGTTGACCACCCACCTTGTTCACCAGATCTAGCGCCCTCCGACAATCATATGTTTCCAAACCTGAAGAAACATGAAGAAACATCTCAAGGGTACCAAATTTCACACTATTTCTGATGCCATGGCTGTTATGGATGCCTGGTTTGAGGCACAACTAAAATCCTTCTTTTTGCAAGGCTTACAGAACTTGGAGGTATGCTGACATCAGTGGAGAGTATGTGGAATAAATGTAAAGTTTCATCTTCCTATCTCGTTTCTTTCTGGGTAAAGCCTAAGACTTATCAGCAGCCCCTCGTACCTGGAGAAAAATAGAAATGGAAGCATGTGACCCAATGTAGAAGGAAAATGAGGAGGTAGTCAGCATACAGAGCGATAAAGAACCACTACCAGGCTCTCATGCAAGACAATTATGAATATGTACATCAAAAAAGTGTTTTGCCCAAAAAGAGCACTCCAGTAAGAAAGCAGAAGCCTTTTGAAGGGAGAAAATGAAGCACTGTGGTGAAGAAGAAAAGGAGAGTGGTCTTTTTGAGAGATTCCCTACTGTGAGGAACAGAAGTCGCTATCTGATGACCGGACATTACCTCACGAAAAGTGTGCTGTGTTCCTGGTGCCCAAATTAAATATGTGTCTGATAGAGTATCAAGACTCTTCAGTGCTACAGAAGACCAACCATGTCTACTAACACACAGGGAGGAAATGGTTTTAGAAGTTAAAGTGGCTGAGAATTTAGGAGGCAGCGAACATGCTATCCTAGAATTTTGGATTGCAAGAGGAGGAAGACCAGCGAGGACTCAGGTTAGTCTTTAGAAAGGCAGATTTTAATGGACGTAAAAAGAGGATAGGAAAGGTCCAATGGCTAGATGTTCTAAAGGGCAGAATTGTCCAAGAAGGATGAGAGATTTTGCTAAATGAAATTCTCACTGCACAATCAATAACAATCCTGAAATGAAGGATGAATTGGAAGCATTTAATTTAATAAAGAGAGCAGGATGGATGACCAAAGATAAACACCTATATGGAAAAGAGATCCCAAAAATAGAAGAAAATGATGACCAAAAAACGCCGAATATCTCAAAAGAGAATCATAGACCAATACCAAAAATATTCAGAGTACTGGCTATTTTTATTGAATAATACAATTTACATTCAAGAAAATCTAAAATAAAATTAATTATACCAAGGACAATATGTTATCATAACAATTTTATTTATATCTCATGATGTACAAAACAAAATAAAATTGTGGTACCGTGTTAGCCAGAAAAATAGATGCAAATACTTATGTCCCCCAAAAAAGTGAGAAAAGTATTCAAGGCGTGATACCTTTATTGGCTAACCAGAGAAATTATATTTGCAAGCAAGTTTTCAGGGCTCAAAAGGCCCCTTCATCAGGCTGTATTACAAGTGAATTACTGAGAAAAGATGGCAACATTTAAATAGGAATTACAACAGGACATGAGATGATGCTAGCTATAGACAGGCCAAGGAAATCAAATTAAGGTTTTTGTTATACATGCAGATGTGGACCAACTGTTCTATTAGAGATCTGAAGACCTTCTTGTGGAGGTGTGAACTGTGTTCATGTAATGAGTCATGAACCCAGGTGTCAAATTCAGTCCTATTGTTAGCGATTGGAACATATTTATAAATTTAAACTCCCAAATCTTCCTTTCTCTGTCACTATTAAAATGACCTTTCAATATTAGGACTTTTAGATCTGCCAAGCTGTGTCCAGGTCTAGACAAGTGTATCCCTACAGGTGGGTCCAGCTCATTTTTTATCGTATGTCTATGCAGATTCATCCTTGTTTGTAGTTTTTGCTTAGTTTCCCCGATGTATGTCCCTGCATTGCACCTTGTACACTGTATCATGTACACGACATTGGAGGATGTACATGAAAAAGAGTCCATGATCTTATAGTCCTGATTTGTGTTTGGTGTGGGGACTTTATCTGTTGGTGATATGTGGGTGCAGGTCTTGCATTTCTTACTGTTACAGGGGACTGTGCCTGTCTCTGAAGGTGATGCGAGGGTACTTCTGACAAGGATATTCCTTAGGTTGGGAGGCTGTTTGTAGGAGAGCAGTGGCAGTTCCAGGAATATTGCTTTCAGTCTGTGGTCTTTGTGGAATATGGGTTGGAGGTCTGCGCCAATTTTCCTTAAATTGTTCATGTGAGGGTTGTACGTGACCTCAAGCGGCACCCTGTTGTTTTCCTCCTTCTGTTTGTAATCCAGGAGGCTGCTTCTTGGGATCCTTGTAGCTCAGTGGATCTGTTCAGCAATTACAAGTGGATGATATCCTTGGTGTAGGAATGTTTTTCTGAGTGATAGCAGTTGTAGTTTTCTATCCTCATTGTCTGAACAGATCCGAATGTACCTTAGAGCGTGACTGTAGATTATTGATTTTTTTGTGTGTCTCGGATGAAAGCTGTTCCATCTCAGGTATGCCGGACGTCCTGTGGGTTTATGGTAAATAGTGATTTGTAAGGTATTGTCTTTGATGTATATAGTTGTGTTCAGAAAATGGATTTGGGATTTTGAAAAGTTGAGGGTGAGTTTGATGGTTGGGTGGAACTTGCTGAAGTTGTTGTGGAAGGTAACCAAGTCCTCCTCTGAGCCTTTCCAGATTATTAGTAGGTCATCAATGTAGCGGAAGTATGCTAGAGGTTTGATAGTGCAGGATGCCAAAAAGTCTTGTTCTAGTTTAGCCATAAACAGGCTAGCATACTGTGGTGACATTTTGCTTCCCATGGCACTGCCCATGCACTGTTGGTATATATTGTTTCCAAAGGAAAAATAGTTATGATGGAGCACAAACCTGATGAATTGCAGGGCTGGTTCCGTAGCCAGATTGTTTTTTTGGAGGAAATATTTGCATGCAGTAATCTCATCTCTGTGAGGAATGTTGGAGTATAGGGACTCTACATCCATGGTGGCCAATATTGTATCCTCTGGAAGTGGACCCAGTGCTGACAATTTGCAGAGAATGTCTGTGGTGTCCTGGATGTAGCTGGGTGTTTGCCTGGGAGTTTAAATTTATAAATATGTTCCAATCGCTAACAATAGGACTGAATTTGACACCTGGGTTCATGACTCATTACATGAACACAGTTCACACCTCCACAAGAAGGTCTTCAGATCTCTAATAGAACACTTGGTCCTCATCTGCATGTGTAACAAAAACCTTAATTTGATTTCCTTGGCCTGTCTATAGCTAGCATCATCTCATGTCCTGTTGTAATTCCTATTTAAATGTTGCCATCTTTTCTCAGTAATTCACTTGTAATACAGCATGATGAAGGGGCCTTTTGAGCCCTGAAAGCTTGCAAATATAATTTCTCTGGTTAGCCAATAAAGGTATCACACCTTGAATACATTTCTCAATTTTTTTGGGGACATAAGTATTTACATCTCTTTATATCTCATAAATTCAAATAAAAATAGAGATAAAAATAGATTTAAAACAAATACACAAATAGTGTGCAGGGGGCAAGAGGAAAACAAAAAATGACTGGCACAAAAATCATATATAATATTGATAAATAATAATTAATCAGTGAATAATTCATATAATATAATCAACATATAATAATAATTTATTTTCATATTTAAAGTGCATACATGCTGACTGAGGTATTAAAAAAAATATATAATCACTTATAAACATAAAGTGCTCTGTGCACATATAATGTGACTCATATTGATTATGTCTCATAAATAAGGTGCATAGATATTCATTTAGGTATACAAATATCCTAAAATGTAAAAGTGCTCAGTGCTAAAAAGGTCTCATGACCATCCATATATGACTAGAGAAGACAGATAAAGGATTCAGAAGGATCTAGGTAAAAATGAACAATGGGCAACAACCACTAGAATGATATTTAACAGGGAGAAATGCAAGATTCTACAACTGGGCCAGAAAAATAAAAATCACATCTACAGAATGGGAGAAATAGTACTAAGCAACAACACTTGTGAAAAAAGACTTAGGTATACTAATGGATTACAGGCTGCAAGGGAGTGAACAGTGTGATGCAGCAGCAAAAAGGCAAACAGTTCTAGGATGTATAAAGAGAAGCATAGAGTTTAGATCACGTGAAGCAATTATCCCTCTCTAATCCTCCTTGGTCAGGCCTCATATGAAATAGTGTGTACAGTCCTCACCACATTTTAAGACAGATATTGAAAACCTGAAGCAAGTTCAGAGAAGAGCTACCAGGATGATAAGTGGACTGCAAAGTATGTCCTACAAGGAATGGTTAAAGGATCTGGTAATGTTTAGCTTGGAAAAAATAAGGCTAAGAGGAGACGTAATAGCTGTCTACAAATATATGAACGGATGGCACAGTGTAGAGGGATCATCAGTATTCTCATATGCACATGGAAACACGAGAAGCAATGGAATAAAACTGAAAGGGAAAAGATACAGATTAGATATTAGAAAAACTTTTTGACTGATCAATGAGTGGATCATGCTGCTATGAGAGTAGCGAGTTCTCCTCCAATGGAAGTCTTCAAATACAGGCTGGACTGATATCTGTCTGAGATGATTTAGTGAATCCTGCATTGAGCAGGAGGTTGAGCATGAAGAACCTGCGGATCCCTTCCAACGCTAAAATTCTATGATTCTATATAACATCTTTTTTTCACAAAAGTAGGGCCTTAAAAATAAGAGCAAGGCATAAGTCCTAGATTTGTGAATCCAAAGAAATTGACTCCTAAAAAATGCAGACAGCGTTCAGTTTCAAATTGGATACAACCATGTAAACAGCTGGAGTGGGAACTACTAAGCAAAAAGGAAGGAAATTTTCAGCAGTGATGTAAGTTACGGTATCACTGGAATGGTAGCTAGGGAGTCCTCTAAATGGAAGTTACTTCTAAACTTCTTTTTTCAGCCTGGAGATACAACATCCCAACTATCTTCAGAAACTCAACAACTGGACAAAATGAAATCAGATTGTGAGGACAATGATACCCTAAATGCATTGCCTGTAACAGGACAGGAAATCACACAGGACACAGGACACAGGACATTATGTGACCAGTATGTAAATCAATTAAGTAAAATCTTTTAAGCAATTTGTTATTCATTCAATATGTATGGTCGAATGTGAAGCAAGAACAGACTAGGTGGAAAATAAAGTGAATGTGATTAAAGTGAGTGCGATTCTCACCGATCCTAGCTGTTTAAACCCTTAAATGGTGTCTACTGTTTGGGAACCTGTCCTTTTGTCTGCCCTTGTTCACACATTGAGGTCAACTTTGACACAAGGCAAGGTTTTTAATATTAGACAGTGTAGGACTATCCGGAACAGAGTTACCGTGTCGTGGTGGGATAGCTTTCATGCTACTTTTGATCAAAAACAGTATCACTAAAAACTCTGTATTATTTAGATGCACTTTTGCTTTTACTTATTTAGTTACAGGAGGGTTTTTGCTCACTTTGTCTTTTGCTGGTTTTATGTTTTATGGCACTGATCTACCCTGTTGAGGGAAGAGCAAAGTACTGCAGTACTTGGCTCTGCCCTGAACAGGGCAGATCAGTATGCCTGTGCAGGAGCCACGACAGGAAGCAAGGAAGATGATGACATCGCATGAAGATGGGAGGCGCCGGACTCGGACCTGCGACACCCATCGGACCGGACAACTCCCGAGTGAGTATAATAAAACTTGTTTTTCTCATCTTGCAGGTTGGATCGGGGCTTATCTCCAGCATTATAGAATGCTGTAGCTAAGCCCCGAAATGCACTGGCTGCAGCTTATTGCGGAAAAATGAGCTGACAGGTTCCCTTTAATCAAGCATGAACAGTGTAGTGTTATACACAGCACTGCTAATATAGTGTTATGTATATGTTATGCCATTTTTATTCATCCCGCCTTACAAAAAACTGACAAAGTGCTCAAAATTTTTATGCATTCAAAAATTATATCAATAAATTTTACAGCTTCTTATGCAAAAACAAACCATCATGCAGCTCTGTAATTAAATTAATTATGGCTCTCTAAAACATGATAAAAAAAATTTCATTAAAATTGCTTATCAAGTCTCACAAAAAATTTGCTTAAAAGTGTTAAAAAAATATATACCTAAAATGGCACCAGTAAAAACTTAAGTTCATAATGCCAAAAATAGGCCCTTATACAACTCCGTCTATAGAAAAATAAAAAAAAATAAAAATATGGGTTTTGAAATATTGCAAACCTGTAAAAAAAATTTTTTTAATTTTTTTATTTTTGTTGCGATTTTGTGATAGCAGTAAAACATAAAAAAAACATAAATTAGGTTTTGTTAATATCGTATCAAGCGACAGAATAAACTTAATATACATTTGTAAGGAGTTTGTATGTTCTCCCTGTGTTTGCGTGGGTTTCTTCTGGGTACTCTGGTTCCTCCCACATTCCAAAGACATACTGATAGGGAATTTAGATTGTGCGTCCCATCGGGGACAGTGCCAATAATGTCTGTAAAGCGCTGTGGAATTAATGGCGCTATATAAGTGAGAAAAATAAATAAATAAAATAATATATCAATTGAACTAAATTTGTTTTTTTGATGCAATACGGTAGGCACAAGCAGCAAATGGTTGGGTGCTCAATGGCAGGAAAATCCACACAATAGAGAGAAGGAACCAGTGTACTCCAAATTCTAGTGAAGGAAAGATTTTATTGAGTTATAATATTCATCAGCAAGTTGATATTGAAAAAAAGGGCTAATGTTTCGGTCCTATTTGGACCTTGATCATGGCCTTAAATACTTTCCAAATTTTCAATTTTTTTTCTATTAACAAGATCATAAAGCATAGGTTATACATTATGTAGACTGCAAAATGATGCCACTGACAAATACAACTGAAAAAAACAAGACTTCATACAGCTACGGCGTCAAAAATAATAACAATATTACTGCTTCTGGAATGTGACAATAAAAAAGTAAAAAAAAAATATTTGTCCTAAAGCTCCAAAATGGGTAAGACTTTTAAGCTGATAAAGGCTAGGAACTTTATTTTTTAAAATGTAATAGTATTTTAACACATTGTGCTGTTCCTGAAATGTACAGTATATTGTGATTTATAAGACGCACCGGATTAAAAGATGAACCCCAAATTTTGAGGAGAAAAATAGGAAATTTTTTTTTTTTAATATAATGTTGGTGCTCCTTATAGTCCAGGCATCTTATTGCTTACCAGGGTAGTGGCTGCGGTGAAGCGGGGTCCCAGGGTTGCTTCTGGTGCAAGCAGGAGTGGGGCGATGCTATGGACCCCAGAATGGGAGAAAGGGGTGTTCGGATGTGCGACACTGCAGGTGTTCAGTGGTGTGGGGGCTCTGCCGACATTTTGTACTTCCATGGTTTACTTTCCGGTGGACTCTGGGAAAACGGCTGCCGGGGGCAGTGCATGCGCAGATGGAGATCTTGGCGCTGAGATCTCACTCATCTCCCAAGATCTTGGTGCCGAGATCTCCTTCTGTGCAAGCGCTGCCCTCAGCAGCCATTTTACCGAAGTGCACCGCAATGTAAACCATGGGACTTGGCTTTCACAAAATGTCAGCGGAGCCCAGGCACCACTGAACACCTGCAGTGTCGCACCTCCAAACACCCCCTCATACCAGCCTGTGGCCTGCAGCAATGTGCCACTCTTGCCTTCTCCAGTAGCGACCTTGCTCCACCGCAGCCAATAAGGTATGTTCGAATTATAAGATGCACCCCCATTTCCCCCCCAAATTTGGGGGGAAAAATGCATCTTATAATCCGAAAAATATGGTATATGGGTTTCTGGAATCTTTACTGAGATAAATGGTAAAATTGCAATAATGACTACAACACATCTACCACATATAATGGGGGAAAAAATATTTAGTCAGCCACCAATTCTGATGAGTTTTGTCTCCTCCAAACAAAACTCATCATATTTGGTGGAGACAAAATGCTGAGTTACATCCAAAGAACACCATACCTACTGTGAAGCGTGGGGGTGGCAACATCCTGCTTTGGGACTGTTTCTCTGCAAAGGGACCAGGACAACTGATCCATGTACATGAAAGAATGAATGGGGCCATATATCGTGAGATTTTGAGTGCAAACCTCCTTCCATCATCAAGGGCATTGAAGATGAAACATGGATGGGTCTTTCAGCATGATAATGATCCCAAGAACACCACCAGGGCAATGAAGTGGCTTCCTAAGAATCATATGAAGGTCCTGGAGTGGCCTAGCCAGTCTCCAGATCTCAACCCCATAGAAAACCTTTGAAGGGATTTGAAAGTTCATGTTGCCCAGAGACAGGCCCAAAACATCACTGCTCTAGAGGAGATCTGCATGGAGCAATGGGCCAACATACCACCAACAGTGTGTGCCAACCTTATGAAGACTTACAGAAAATGTTTGACCTCTGTCATTGCCGACAAAGGATATATAACAAAATATTGAAATGAACTTTTGATGATGACCAAATACTTATTTTCCACCATAATTTACAAAATAAATCTTGCCAAATAAGACAAGGTGATTTTCTTGGATATGTTTTCTCATTTTGACTCTCATAGTTGTGGTCTATCTATAATGTCTATAATGTCAATTACAGGCCTCTCTCATCTTTTTAAGTGGGAGAACTTGCACAATTGGTAGCTGATTAAAATTTTTTTTCCCACTGTATGAACAAACCATAACAGACAAGATTTTGATAGAATTTTATGCCATCTATACAATCCACTATTCATTTTTTTACACTGGTAGATTGTAAAACATCTCTAACAAGAACCAGAGATCTCAAAATTGGTTAGAAATTAAACCCATTGAAGGTTGGAAAGATCCTTTTGTGTGTGTGTCATTTTAAAGAAATTCTGTAACCTACTGTTTGTATTGGCGTTTACTTCCAATTATTTTAATTAATAATGACAACACGATGTTTCAAGCATTCTTCCATGAATATTTCATGGCAGCCTACACACTGAAATCTTGATGTAAGCAAAGACAGTGGTTGTGATAAATTGTTGAAAGTGCCCAAAGTGCACTGGATTGTGAAGTGAGAAGCACAAAAAATATGGAGAAACCCTTTAAATCTTTGAGCGGTTACAGTTCTAATTACATTCTTCTTATTAATTTTGATTTGACCTATTTGGGTTGAGTAGGAATTATGAAATCAGATAATCGATTGTGAATTTTATTATGATGTTTGAAGTATACACTGCCTTTGTCAAAGCACTTACAGTAAGCAGATGCTATTGAACAGTCATTGATTGCTTCTATATTAGATTTGGAATATCAACTGTTTTATAAATTGATAGTATTGTAAATGACAGAGACGAAGCATCAAACTTAATGGTAGCATTTTAAATAAAAAATAAAAGCTTTTGAGCTACAGAGCAATAATACTGTTTGAACCAATGTGACTTTTGTCTACATGTTCCTTTTATGTTTTTGTGTTTTTTTTTGTTGCATGCACAGTATTAACTTATGTACCAAGATTATTTATTGCAAAAAATTCACAACACAATTTGATAATAGATGTCTGCTCTTTCAGTTATCTTCTAGATATATCTGATTTGCACAGTAAGTTATACTTTTATTGATCCGTGGTTATTGATTCACAAAGAATTTCCCTTTTCATGAGCACAATTGTATAGAATTTACTATGCGCAGAGACCACAAAGGACATTGAATATTGAGGGATACGTCTCTCTATATATTCTATATAAACTTAGTTGTGGACCGTCAACCCTTTTTTTTGCCATAGGAATATTTGTGGGTAGCCCTGAATTATCTACATTTCGAGTATATTCCGTGCAATTGAGCTAATTTACGTAAAATCTTTATTAGATTATTGTATTTTTCTAGTTATCACATTAAAAGTCAAAAGTCTGTAACGGGGCAAATAGCATTCATTTAACATTGCTTCAAACATAATCATTGCTATATCACTATCCAAGCAGTTGACTATGCATTTAACGTTAATAATAAATATATATATAATTTTGATTGTGTTTAGAAATGGTTTGAGGTTTAATAAATATATATATATATATATATATATATATATATATATATATAAATTTGATTGATGGTAATTAACATGTCAAGTGTAAACATCTTGGTGTGGAGCAGTAAAGTGTTGATGCCAGTACTTACAGCAGTTGTAAAGGTAGAGTAAAGGTTAATAGCTTGTATCCAGGGGTGTGGCCTGGCAATGGCTTCAAGTGGAAGTGTTCACTAAAGCTCATGATGCTCCCAAAGATTCAAGGGCCATGGACAAGGCTAAAACGCTGCAAAAAAGAGTTCTAGGACATCAGGCATCGAGTAGCAGCAAACAAGAGGTGAGGAGGATGAGCAGCTGTGTATATGCCATGATGGGGAGGCCTGTGAGAGGAGAGAGAAGAGGGCCATGTGTCTTCAAGTTTGCAGGAGAGCAAGATCCCTAATGCTGAAACAGTCTTAAGGGCCTTTCACACATAACGAGATCGCTAGCGATATTGCTAAGGCGTCACCGATTTTGTGATGCAACAGCGATATCGCTAGCGATCTCGCTTTGTGTGACACGTGCCTGTGACCGGGCCCCCTGCTGGATATCGCTGATCGCGCTAGAATGTCCTGGGTCATTTTTTCCTCGTTGGCGTCCCACTGGCGCCAACTAGCAAGGCATGGACGCAGGCGGAAGTCGTTATCATCGCTGCGGTGTGACAGATAAGAGCGACCGCCGACGGATCGCTTATCGCTGCTGCATCGCTGGTGAGTTCTGCCTGGTTGGCAGCTCAATAGCGACCATTTAGCGATGCACCAGCGATCCTAACCAGGTAGTATCGTTGTCGGGATCGCTGGTGCATTGCTAAATGTAACGGGACCCTATGTTCCCTTGGGACAGATATACTGCAGCCTATTGTGTGGAGAAAAGAAGGTAGGGAGCTGCATGTCTGTGCCTCAGTTCCCTGTGTGTTCCCTCCTGGCAATGCTTATCAGGGCTGTCCCTGGATGGACACACAGAATCTTAGAAAGTTTTCCCTTCCCCTTGTCAACAACTAACAGGAGTCTTGGGACACTGTGAGTAGTGCTGGACAGGGACAAAAATATAACAGATAATAACCCCGTGCCACAAACCACCAAGACAAAAATGTGAGGAATAGTAACTGGAAAAAACTAACTTTTGGCAGATTTGTAAACATTTGCTTTGGGAAAAAAAGGAGTCTAAATAACGCTATTTAGGTGTCTCCCTGCCTGACAGCGGAGCTTTTACACCCTACGTTACTCTGATGCCCCCGCTCCACGTGGGCTGACCCTTACACGTTTCACCCAGAAAGAGGAAAGAGGGTGTCAGAACATATGGCCAAGGGAGACAGGGGTAATAACTTAGAATTATCCCTGAAAAAATCCCCCCCCAAAGACAAAAAATGTTTTAATAATAATAATAATAATAATAATAATAAATAAATGTATCTGCAAACCGATGTATACAGTGTACGGGATAATAGTGCATTAACAAAGGCAGTTGCAAGATATCAATCAGAACAGATACACAACCATTTAAATGTTTTTAAGTATTAATGTACATTTCTCACATCACAGAATGCTGCTATTACCTCTAATCCCCCACGACAACACATTTTTCATATTGCATCATGCCCAAAACAATGAGCCATTGATCACTCAGGCTCAAAATTGCACTGTCCCAAAAAAAAAAAATCAGCAAATTAACAAATATGTAAGAACTTAGCTCATGGCCACTGAAAAATCACCTCAATATATATAGTACACAGGGTAATAGTACTTTAACAAAGGCAGTTTCAAATAAAGGGGGTAAGGTATCAATCAAAACAGATATACAACCATCTGAGTATTCTTAAACAGCATTAATAAACTTTTCTCAAATCACCAACCGCTGCTATTACATCTAATCCCAGATAACACCACATTTTCATATTGCTTCATGCCCAAAAACAATAAGCCATTGATCACCCAGCTCAAATTGCACTATCCCCAAGTATTAAATCAACAAAATTGACAAATATCTAAGAACATTTAAATGGTGATTAGGGAGAGCCACCGAGGAGCGGGGGCGCCATTTGCGTATCAAGAGGGTGCCAACCTCCGCTGTCTGGTAGGAGAGAGATATAGGGTCCTATAGGGACAAATAGGTTTGTGACCCTCTACCTGACATTGGAATGACTCTCTAGTGTTTGTGGCTGGATTTTGAAAATCAGCAATAAGCCTATTTTTGTTTGCCTGTTTTTTGAAGTTTTGAAAACTTTTTAATGATTGGTCAATAAAGTATCCTTTAAGGATTGATTTTTTTGTATATGAGCCGTTGAATAATTAATCCAGAATTATATTTATTAAGAATTTTTGAATAGTGCTGGACAGCAGTCCTTCCCCCTCCCTCCTGTCAGTGCTTATCAGAAGCTCTCTAGCTGCCACATAGATTCTGAGACTCTGAGGAAAAGTGCATAGCAGGCAGTAAGACCAGGTGGCAAAGAGAGCTGATTGTTTCTACACTGGAGGCAACAAATTCTCCCTGCTGAACTCTGGCAGAGTCCTCTCTGTATGAACTGAGAGAGGAGTATTTGTAAAATCCGCTGGGCTTTTATAGTTAAGAGTTAACTGGATCCTGTGTCACTGAGAGGTTAAGAAGTGAAACTAAACATTGTGTCCCAAAGAAACTGTTAGGCTCCTCAGTCTGGAAGACTATTGTGTGTGGGATACTGGCAGGAAATGCAGGAAGCCCTTCCACATCATTAATCCCAGTTTCTTCCAGATCAGGCAGTATCCAAAGATACTTAACAGACAAGGCAAGCTCTACCCCAGATCAAAATTCTAAAATGGCATCTGATGCTCCCTCTCGCACTGCCTTCCCTTCCTCACAAGAGGATCTCTCCAGAGGAAATATGCAAAAGATGCTGGAAGAAAACACACCAACACTGGATGTAATATATTATTGTATATTATAATAAAAATAACAATAATAATAATAATAATAAAAATTTATAGAATATACAACCAGTGTCCAGTGAAATCAGTGATTACACACTGTTAAGGATAAAATACACCAACCAACCAATCAAAAGACCTCTTTACCAAAGAAAACCAGACAGGGTGTACTTATTAAATATTATTTTATTATATTTGTATTATGTAGGTGGTTAAATTAAAACCAATTAAAACAAAAAAAGTGCACGTATAGGAACAATTTAACAATGTTCAGAAGAATAATAGGACCCAATTTATATATCAAATATGTATACCTCATATATTATGAAATGACCATTTTCCAAAAGAGATTGTAAAAAAGTGCAAAAAATACATAAAAATAATAATATAATAATAAATAAATAACACACATAAAAAAGTGCAAAGTGCGATGTGCAAAATTGTCACATAGTGATGTTATACACAAAAAAATAAAATAATAAAAAACCACATGTGCCTTTAAAACCACATTTGTATATATTCACAAAGTTTTTCACATGTCCAAAATAAAGTGCAGAGTGCCTGTGCAATAAGAACTGTGCACAATATATAAAACAAACAGTGCCACCTTTTTCTCTGGAAAATTGCAATTAGTTCATATATAGCGCGGTATAACATAAACAGATCATTACCTATAGGGGTCACCACGTCCCTATCACGCGCTCCCCGACGCGCGTTTCGGAATCTTTCCTTCATCTATTCTTTACCTATATGTTCTCTATATCTGTCCTTTCTTCCTTGTCCATCCACCCAGACTAAGTTGAAATTGGTAATATCAGACATGGATATAAAATAAGAAAATGGAGAGAGGGGAGAGAGCGCAGATTCTAAGTGCAGCAGATAGATTCAAATGTATATTAAATAAACTTGTCTATATCCATGGGTGGATTAGTTGCTGATTCCTCCTGTTCACGGTTTGCAGCACCATCCTGGGCACTTGTGAAAGCACGCAAGGTGTTTCAGTAGGAAGCACACACAGTATTATGCTGTGTTAATACAACTTGGTTTTGGACTATATCATCGTATTCTACCTACTGTGTTTCGGGAGCGCATACTATCTGGAGAATAACTACTTAATATCAGACATGGCATCAATTAAGGTATCTTCTCTGAATGTTAGAGGGTTTAATGTCCCGCAAAAACGTTCTCAAATTCTATACGAGATGCATAAAATGGGAGTGCAAATTCTTTTCTTACAGGAGACCCATTTTAAAAGTAATCACTTCCCAGAAATGAAGAACCGGTATTACACAACCTGGTATCATAGTTCAAATCCAATTGCTAGATCTAAAGGGATCAGCATTGCTATTCACAAACATTTCCTGTTCACCTTACTAGGGCTTGAAACTGATGATAACGGGCATTTTTAGTTATTGAAGATCTCTTTTTTGAATCAAATCTACACACTAACTTTTATCTTTCAAACAAAGAGCAGATGAGGACTGGGCTGAGATACCTGTGGTGACTGGAGGGTTTTATGGAAGGCCTTTTGATTTTGGGGGGCAGACCTCAACCTGACAATGGATAAAATGTGGGACTCCTCAGTGGGTAAGTCTACGATTCCCCCTACGCAATTATCCTCCTAGAAAACAATCTCTTCAAATTGCAAGCAGTGGATGTGTGGCATGTCTTACATCCTGAAGATAGAGATTACACCCACTACTCATCAGTTCACAAATCATATAGTAGAATCAACTACTTTTTGGTTAGCCATCATTTGCTTAGCTGGGGTCCCTCCACTTCTGTGGGCACTATGACCTGATTAGACCATACCCTCATCTTCTTTACTTTCCAGCCACCCACCTCTGTACCATGCCCATGGCATTGACATTTAAACCCAAACCTTCTTGAAGACATTAACACCAAAAATGCTGTAGAACAAGCCATCTCAGAGTTTTTGCATTATCACAGAATGGATGATACTCACCTCCCCATCCAATAGGAAGCTCCAAAATGTGTAATTAGGGGTGTCCTAATAAAAGAAGGCACTAGACGTAAGAAACCAAAAACACATTTGATAGAAAATCTTTTGAAGCATATCTGCTGATATCTTGATTAACTTGAACAAGCAAAAAGATGACCTGAAGGGACTTCTAGAAAACTACTCAAAACATAAGGAAAGCTTGCAGCAGTTCTTTTATGAATTTGCAGACAATTGTGGTGGCTCTCTAGCTCGAAGCATTCACCCTAAAGCCCCAACGACATTTATCCAATATATACAGGATGCTACAAGATCCGTAATCAATTAATGCAAACAAATTGCTGAGGCATTCAAAGGATATTATAGCTCCCTGTACAGTATTGAGGGCCTATATGTAGAGATGTAACCAACCCAACATCATTTAAAAATTGATCAATACATGAAAGACACTGCCCTGCCCTCAATATCAGATGACACAAAGGTATGCTTAGAGCAATCATTTGAAGAAGAGGAGGTACTTCAGGTCATCAAAACCTCACATTTAATAAATGCCCAGGTCCAGAAGGTTACTCTGCCAAATATTTTAAAACATTTTATACGCAATTAACATAATTCTTAACCAAAGTATTTAATTCAGTTTCAACTTCAAATCCTTTTCCCAGACAAGCTCTGGAAGCCCACATTTCAGTGATACCGAAACCTGGGAAAGACCAAACATTATGCTCAAGATACAGGCCAATATCCTTAATTAACATTGATGTTAAACTTTTCTTTAAAATCATAGCGACCATATTAGCCCCCTGATGCCTCATATCATGCACAACAATCAAGTAGGATTTGTGCAACAGAGAGAGGCAAAAGACAACACAATTAAAGCGATGCTGCTTATGTCCTATACGAAATTGAAAAAGATCACAGCATCCATTCTATACCCCCATTAACAGTTGATCTTCTCAGCGTTTGGGATCAGTTGATAAAGAAACTTAAGATTTCTAAGATTCCAGGACCTATGACACAGATCATTGATAATCCAGAATTCCTCCCTGGAGTTGGAGTGAGTAAAATCCTGGTTTTCAACTATAAAAGTAGACTCCATCAGGTCCTTGAAAATGTCATTAATATACCATCGCTAAACGAACTTAAAGTTCTCTACCCCGATCAAACCATACCTTGGTTTTCATACCTCCAGTACTGTTCATTCATTGATTCCCTTCAAACGTTTTTGGTTTGATAGATGATCTCCCAAATATATTATATTTTGTCATCACAGACTAATATAGAGCTCCTATGGTTCAAGAAAGAGTGGGAGAGAGAGACTGGGATGACCTGCTCAGAGGAGCAATGGAACAAAACTTTCTTTTGCACACACAGACTTCCATTTTCTTGCAAAGCTCAAGAAACAAAATTTCAAAATTATAACTAGATGGTATCACTGCCCAGCAGATCTTCATAGGATTTTTCCCTCTGTCTCCAATAAATGCCAGTGATGTGAAAATGCTGAAGGCACTATGCTTCACATCTGGTGCGAATGCCCTCATGTAAGTGGCCTCTAGAGCAAAGTCTTTGCTGTTTACAAACACATTACAGGGGAATCATCATCTAGAACTCCTCAGATCGGACTTCTTTCTAAGATACCAGGGTCTTTTTAAATCTATCAAAAGAGAATTGCTGAGACACTGTTAATCCTCCACTAGAACAGTCAGTCCCAGACATTGGCATTCTAGAATAATAATAATAATAATAAATTTTATTTCTATAGCGCCGACATATTCCGCAGCACTTTACATTTCAGAGGGGATTTGTACAGACAATAGACATTACAGCATAACAATAATCACATAGATTATAACAAATACCAAGAGGAATGAGGGCCCTGCTCGCAAGCTTACAATCTATGAGGAAAAAGGGGAGACACGAATGGTGGGTGGACACAATTGCCCTGATTGTTTGGACCAGCAAAGCTCAAGAAACAAAATTTCAAAATTATAACTAGATGGTATCACTGCCCAGCAGATCTTCATAGGATTTTTCCCTCTGTCTCCAATAAATGCCGGAGATGTGAAAATGCTCCATCTATCCAAGAATGGTCTCTTGAAATGGATTTTTTTTGTAGAACGGAAAGACTCTCTACTCATAATAAAATTAGCTTCAAAAACTTTTTCCGTACTTGGCAAGGATGGATTTTATTCAGAGATTCCCGGAGTACTCCTCAATCCTTCTGTCGTGATGAAGACAACATATATTGTACTTGTACATACCTGAATCTGGGTGGATTCATAAACCTTGCTCATCTCTTCCTGTCTCCTTCGGATCTCTTCTTGACTTTTCTATTTTCTTATAATTTTCTACTAAAGATCTTTTCTTTCCTTTGTCAGGCTGGACAAAGTCCAACTTGATTGCAAGAAGTTAATGAACATTTTGTTAATATGCCATACTTTTCTTAAAAAAGGGGGTATTCTGACATGTGATTTGATGTTAACATATTGTCTTGATATTTTTGAAACCTTTTGACAGTAACACTATGGTCTGTACCACTATAATATGATCTGTACCACTATAATGAAAACTACCTCTTTGTTTGCATTTAGAAATGTTGTAATGTATGTTGTTCTCAATTAATAAATAAACTAGTTTATGAAAAAAAAATATATTGTATCCAGTGGTTTACTCATTTTCTCATTCTTCTACAATGTCTTATGTCAGTAGTTTACAGCACCTCACCCCCACTGAGGAGAAAAGAGTTTAGCTGCAATGCCAGGCATGACCTAGAACACAAGTGGCATTGTTTTTGCCTCAGCTCAGCGGGATTTAATCTCCTTCCCTTAGGGTCGTTGCCCTCTGCTTTGTTCCATGCCACGTTTTGCAAGTGGCCTGACATGTTCCCATGTAAACATCTGAATAGACCTATGTAAGGCCCATCAAGGCACACCCTTGTGTCTTGGTATTGAGACTCTTAATCACTGTTTGTTTAACTGCAAACAATAACCTGCTTCAATTCCTGGCTCCATACCTTCTTTCTTATGTCTTGTCTACCTATCCCCTCTATTATTTCAAGTCCTTGCTCCATATGTGCCTTTATGCTGCTGCATCAATGCCTAGGATGCAAGTGCTCACCTTGACCTGGGCTTACGGGTTCCAGAACACAATTTCTTTAGTGTCTTTGCAGATGCCCCTGAAGCTTTCCTCTGTGAATGGCTCAAGAATTACTGGTGGTCACATCCAATTCAGGACAGTGAAAATAACTATTCGGAGTGGTGCACTACACATTGATATTTCCTTTTTAGTTTTGCCACGTTGTGATGCGCCAATGCTTTTGGGACTTCCATGGCTACAGCTACATGCTCCGGTCAATGACTGGTTGTCCGACTAGATAGCCCAAGGGGATAATTTTACTTTTATAACCGCTTCAGAATTCCACTTCAATCACCTTTGCTGAAACTCTGCATCTACTGCCTTTAGTATTCCTGCCTTGTATCAGAACTCTACAGATATCTTCTCCAAGCATGAGAACCGCAGAGAAGACTTGACTGAGCCTGAGTGTGTCCTTGCTTTTGATTTTTCATTTCCAACTCTGGCCCTTAACAGGTCTTCTTCTATAATCAGAACAGTTCTTGCTTCTGATCTAATAACAGAGTATGAAATCAATCAAGTTGTGGACTATAAAATAACTAGTTGTCCTGAGGAGAGATTCTGGGTGCCCAAAAAAGGACATAAATGCTCTAGTCCTGCTCAAGAAATTTCATGCAAAGCATTCTGTTTCATTTATTACTGACTAATATGGGAAGGGCCCTAAAAGGGAAGGGTACTATTATGCATCTGCCTCGGCAGGTCTACATCACCTTGCTCTATGGCCTCTGCCCTCTGCTGTGCCTCATGCCAGGTTTTGCAAGAGGCGTGCTCACATGTGCCCAGGCCTATATAAGGACACACCTGTATTTTGGTGTTACGACTCTTAGTTTTGTCTTACTGTACACGACTACCTCTTTTGATGTGTACTGTCTACCTGCAGCTTCCTGTCCTTCCACTTCAACTCCTTGATCCATATCTGCTTTCCTGTGTCCTGTCTGCCTTAGCCCTCTAGTGTTTCAAGTCATCACTCCATATGTGCCTTTCTGCTGCTGCACCAATGCCTGGGACTCCTGTGTCCACCTGGGCTTAGAGGATCCATCTCAAAAGGTGAGGCCTTTAACAAGTAGACTTTTTTATCCCAAAAAACTCCATAATGCCTGAATAGTTACTACTAGAGTTGAGCGAAACGGGTCGAAAAATTTCAAAAGTCGCCGACTTTTGGCAAAGTCGGGTTTCATGAAACGAAACCCGACCCTAGGATGAGGTCGGCCGCGAGTTCGGCTACTTACGTGCCAAAGTCGCGCTTCAAAAGTTTGTTTTGCGCTCTTTTTCAGCCAATCAGGATCCACGGACACTGTGGGCAACGTGATGACATAGGCAGGGGTCACCACCATCTTTCAGAAGGGCATGCAAGTGATTGGCTTGCTTTGGTGGGCATCACAGGGGGTATAAAAGGGCATGCACGCCGACCGCCATGTTCCTCATGCTGATCTCAGAATAGGGAGAGCTGCTGCTGCTGCTGCTGATTCTGTAGGGAGAGCGTTAGGCAGGTAAGAAGACACCAAAAACTGCTTCTGCTGCTAGCGATTTTGCCTGTACAACACACCAGTCACTGTGTGTGCAGTGCAAGGGGAGGCTATATTTTGCTGGATCAGCGGTGTTGGTTGTTAGGCTGCCTTCTAAGGCTTCCTGACGGCTGCATTGCTGTTTACCCACTGCTCTGCAAACTGCTTTTTTAAAAGCAATCCCAATTTTTTTTTTGTCCTGCTGAGGTACTGAGCATGCGTTTTTCAGTGCGTAACTAGTATTATGAAGTTAATTAAGGTTGACAAGCTTAAGTAAGAAGAATAGATGCTTTTGGCATTCAAATGGGCACTTTAGGTGTGTTTCCTGTCCTCTCACTGCCGACTTTTATTCCCCATTGACTTACATTGGGTTTCGTGTTTCGGGACGACCCCGACTTTTCCCTATAGTCGGCCGATCTTGCTCGACCCGACTTTTGGAAAAGTCGGGTTTCACGAAACGAAACTCGACCCTAAAAAACCAAAAGTCGCTCAACTCTAGTTACTACTATTCTTTGGTGAAATACTACTTACAAGTTAAAATGTGATTATTTTTTTTTACTTACAAATGTGTTTTCTACTGACTCTAAATATTTGAGATGAGTAGCCTGAGAAGCCAGCTTTTTTTAAAAAAGAGCATAATTTCACAAAACTTGGCCATGAGATGTCTACTTTATAATAATTTATTTTTGACCAGCAAATCTTTGTTGTATCAATTGCATGCGTATTCAGTGTTTTTGCTTGTATCTTATTATACTGAATTTATTTGCTGAAAATCTGGGGTGCTTAACCAAATTCAAGTAAAGGTAATAATGGACACATCGGTAACCTTGAGACTGTTTTGACTTTCTGGAATAGCCATCAAGGAAGCAAGTGGCACATTCTCCATGTTAGAATCAGGGATATATTTGACAACCACATGTCATACAAAGAGTAACATGTCCACAAAATAATTGTTTGTATGATCTTTAGGAGCATATTAAAATCATAATGGGTGGTTTCCTGACAGGTACTTTCATATTTTGGGCCGAGTTTAGAGCCTGTGCAAAGAGCAGCTCTTATGGGGCAAGATCATATTTTAAATACTCTCCAATTCTTCATAGGCAATATGCAGCCACCATATTTTCGATCTAAGGTCTATCACTTGGACGTCAGAAGCCAAGAGTTGTGCCAACATTGATTTAATTCAGTTCATTGTAAGTAACAAATTTTTCTCCTTCTCTTTCTGTCCCCTCTCCCCTTCCCTCCTCTTTCCCCTTCCCTCTCTTTATCTTGCTCTCCCTCTTTCTCTCTATGTATGTATGTCTGACTGTGTGTATGTATATATATGCACTGCTAAAAAAATAAAGGGAACACTTAAGCAACAGAATATATCTCCAAGTAAATCAAACTTCCGTGAAATCAAACTGTTCACTTAGGAAGCAACACTGATTGACAATCAATTTCACATGCTGTTGTGCAAATGGAATAAACAACAGATTGAAATTATTGGCAATTATTAAGACTAGTGTTGAGCATTCCGATACCGCAAATATCGGGTATCGACCGATAATAGCGGTATCGGAATTCCGATACTGAGTTCCGATACTTTTAGCATATCGGATACCGGAATCGGAAGTTCCCATAATGCTATGAGCCAGTTTGCTTTGATTCAGCCAATGAGAATCTTCAGAAGTGTGGGCACATCCTGTTAGGCATGTAGGCATGTTAACTAATGGCATGACTGTGATTGACTGCTGAAATGATGTCATGATGCACTATAAAAGCCGCCGCAGCCGCCATTTCTGGTTCACTCTGCTGTGAATTCAGTTAGGGACAGGCTGCTGTTGAAGACTGTGAGGGACAGTTAGAGATAGCGATTGTCAAAATAATCTTGTGCTTTACCCAGGCTATGTAATCAACCACTGTAGCTTTCTTTTGCCTAGCAGCGCTGTTCACAGCTGTCTGCAAGGGCTGTGTGAGTGCAGCTCACGCTGTGTAGTGTGTCCTTCAGCCACGCCTGGTTGTAGGCCGCCCAGCATGCGTCACTGCCTCATACATATTTTTCTTTTATTGCTGCTTATTTTTCATAAATTCTATATAGTGTGCTTCCATCCGTATCCATATACGTTGGTTGCAAACACTAGTAGTAGACAGCAGAGCCTCTCTGCAGCCTTTCAGTGCTAGTGCCAAGTTATCTGCACTGTTCTTGGCTGTCACAGAGGTCTCTGTGTGTGAGTGCAGCTCACGTTGTAGTGTGTTCTGCAGCCACGTCTGGTTGTAGTCCGCTCAGCGTGCGTCACTGCCTCATACATAGTTTTTTTGATTTTTTTGCAGCTCATTTTTCCTGATTTTTTTCTCCTATATTAGCGTGCTTCCATCCGTATCCATCTACATTGGTTGGTTGCAAGCACTATATAGGAGTAGATAGAGGAGCCTTTTTGCTGGCTTGTTCTCTGCAGGCCCAGCCAGATTAGTATTACCCTATTTTTTGGAGCCTCATCTATTGCATTGTAGGTTTGCTTCCTGCATTGTAATAGCTCCAAAAAGTTTGTGATACTATCCCTTTCACATCTGTCACATCCTTATTTTTTTTTAAAAAAAAGGAAAAAAAGTTCACCAAACACTCCACTTTACAGTTGTGTAGGCCACAGTAGCTTATATTAAAGTGTAGTCCACAAACTTTATAAAATTAGTGTTTCTTATACCTGTTAGCAGCTGTTCAGGAATAAGCACACTAAGCCCCCCTTTTTTACTTTTCTGCCTATCTTTATCAGTCTACCAAGATGAAGAAGGCAGGGAGTAAGACACGTGGTCGTGGGCATGGAGTTGCAGCAGGGAGAGGACGTGGGGATTCAACAGGGAGAGGATGTGGGGATTCTGTGCCTGCTGCGGGCACCAGTGACCCAGCATCCCCCAGTTTTATCAGGCAGCAGTCCTTTATGCGCAGCTTTGTAGGACCTCGCCGTACCCCACTGCTGCGGGATGAACAAATTGAAGCCGCTGTGGGATGGATGGCAGCGAATGCATCGACGTCAATGACTTCCACATCCTCTCAGGGCCAGAGCACTGAAGAGCAACCATCTGTCTCTTCACCACCTGCCAAATTGCCCAGGCAGTCAGAGAGCCCTGGACAGGAGCCATCTCATTCTCTACTTCTGTTCTCTGAATCTGTTGGCTTGGAAAGAGGGGGCCACCCAAGCAGCATTCTAGAATGTGAAGAAGAGGGAGTATGCAGTGATGCGCAACTGCTTTGTCCCTCTGAATCTGAAGAGGTGGGTGGGCCAGTGCCTCTGGGCAGTACACTTCAGTACGCATCAGATGATGAGACTCAGGTGCCACTTTCTGGTGCGTGCGGTGCTGGCGAGACTACCCAGGAGAAGCAGGTGTTTGCAGAGGGGAGTGTAGATGATGAGGTCCTTGACCCATCATGGCGTGAGGAACAGGAAGGTGATGGGAGCAGCTCTGAGGAAGAGATTCCCCGAACGGCCAAAAGTGGAGGGAGAGGGAGGGGGCAGACTTGGTTGCCTGTAGCCTCCACTTCGGCACCCGTTAGGAGCACTCCTCTTCCAAAACACAAAATGGGCACTCCCAGGACTTGCAGTGGGTGGTACTTTTTTGACACAGTTGCAGATGACATTTGCTTAGTCAAATGCAAGCTGTGTCATCAGAAAGTTAAAAGAGGGAAAAGTGTCAGCAACCTCAAAACCACAAATATGTGGAAACGTGCTGGCCAAGCACGTGTTGGAGTTACAAAGACACACTGAAGACGTAGGCCAACCTACAGCACCACCTACTACCTCTTCAGCTCGTGTTGGTGCCTCTTCCTCCAGCTCACATACAGCTGGTTCGGCTTCCTTACAGGATCGCCATGGAAGAACCTCTAGCACTGTTGTCCAGAGACCCAGTGACATTCCACCCACAGCACCACGTTCCCAGTAATCCTCACACTCCCAGACCACTCTACAGCCATCAGTAGCACAGGCATGGGAGAAAAGGTGGCCATACTAGGCAAACCATCCCCGAGCACAGGCTCTGAATGCTGGCATTGCCAAACTACTGGCCCTTGAAATGCCGTCATTCAGGCTGGTGGAGACTGACACCTTCCGGAACTTCATGGCATTGGCAGTCCCACAATACACCATGCCCAGCCGCTTTTATTTCAGCAGGCAAGCCATCCCTGCCCTGCAAAAGCATGTCGAGGGAAAAATAAAACATGCGCTACTAAACGCCGTCAGTAGCAAGGTCCCCCTGACCACCGATGCGTGGACCAGTAACCATGGACAGGGACGATACCTTTCTCTCACTGCCCATTGGGTCAATGTTGTGGCGTCGGGTACAGATCTGGAGAGTGGCGCTGTACGTGTTCTGCCAACTCCAAGGATTGCAGGAATCCAGTCTGTACACATTGACTCATCCTCATACTCAAGTTCCTCAGAATCAGCGCAACAGGAGCCTGTTATGACCGATATGAGCACAGCCGTGGCCAAATGTCAACAGGCCGTACTGAAATTAATTTCTTTGGGGAATCGAAGCCACACAGCGCAGGAGCTCTGGAATGCCATCAAGCAGGAGAGCGACGTGTGGTTTGTGCCAGCGAATCTCCAGCCAGGCTTGGTAGTGTGTGACAATGGCCGAAATCTGGTGGCAGCTCTGGGCCTAGGCAACCTCACTCACATACCTTGTCTGGCACATGTGCTCAACTTGGTCGTGCAGAGCTTCCTGAGGGACTATCCGGATCTTGAAGCACTGCTACACAAGGTCTGCATAGAGTGTGCTCACTTGCAGCATTCCAGCATGGCAAGATCGCGCATTGCAGCTCTGCAATGCCGATTCCGCCTTCCGGAACATCGCATCATATGTGACCTCCCCACCAGGTGGAATTCTACGTTACATATCTTGGAGTGGTTGTGTGAGCAGCAGGCAGCAGTAATGGAGTACCAGCTGCATCAGGCGCAAACAAGTCGCACTGTGCGCTGGTCACACTTCAGCACCACAGAGTGGGCCACTATGAAGGACATCTGCCAAGTTTTGCGTGCCTTCGATGATTCCACGCGGATGGTGAGTGCAGATGATGCACTAGTCAGCATGACTGTCCCCCTTATCTGCCTGCTTCAATAAACACTGCAAGCACTAAGGGACGAGGTTTTGGAAGAGGTGGAGGATGAGGAGTCACAAATGCCATCTGCTTCTGGACAGTCTGCACAATGTGGTTCCTCACAAAGGCCTAGGCAGGGGACACTTTGTGAGGAGGATGAGGAGGAGTCAATGGAGGAGGAAGACATCTCTCCAGAGGAGGGAGGTACACAAGGCTCTAGTAGTATGTACAGTGAGGGTGGGGTGATGCAGAGCAGGCAGAGATGACGCCTCAAGCAGGGGACAGCATTTCTTGCCAGTTGGGAGTCTTCAGCACATGGTTGATTTCATGCTGCAATGCCTGAGAAACGACCGCTGCATCGCCCACATTCTCCACACGGCTGATTATTGGGTGTACACCCTCCTAGATCCTCGCTACCGGGACTACTTACAAAGCCTCATAACACCGTTGAACCGGGAGCGTAAAATGCGGGAGTACCAAGACACACTGGTGCAGTCCATCATGTTCTTCACTCCACCCGAGAGCAGTCCTGCTAGTGCTTTTCAAAGCAGCTCTGTGCGTCGAGGCAGTGGAGGAAGCTCTGCACAAAGAGGGAGCAGAAGCAGCGCCTCAGCACAAGGCAAAACCAGTATGGCCCAAATGTGGCAAAGTTTGGTGTGCCCGCCAAAAATGGCTACACCATCACAGACTGCTCCAGTCAGCAGGAGGCAACGTTCCCATCAGATGGTGACAGACTACATGTCTTGCCCGTCAGTGTACTCCCAGGCAGCTCTTCCCCCTTCAAGGTTTTGGTCTCTAAGCTGGATACATGACCAGAGCTTAGCCAGTATGCATTGGAGGTGCTGGCTTGCCCTGCTGCCAGTGTATTATCGGAATGCGTCTTTACTGCCGCAGGTGGTGTACTAACAGACCGTCGCACGCGACTATCCTCCGATAACGTTGACTGGCTTACTTTTCTGAAAATGAACAAGGCCTGGATCTCCCCGGAATTTGCCAGTCCTCTTCCAGAATAAATAATTGGCTGGCAAAAGTATCCAGGTCTCCTGTTGTGTTCATGTTTCTACCACCTGAACTGTAATACCTGGGCTCCAACACTGCCAGTTGTTGCTCAGAAGTGCTTTATGCACAGAACAAAACACTCATTCCTGTGTAAGTGGGGTTCAGTAAAGTCAGCTGTTCCCCTGCTGTGTGTATGGCAATATCTCCTGCTGCCTCCAAAATCACACTCCCTCAGATATTAAACTTGCTCACAGTAGGCCTCAGCCTACACCCTGATTGTTCCTGGGCTCCAACACCGACAGTTGGTGCTCAGAAGTGCTGTAGACACAGAAAAACACAATCGCTCCTGTGTAAGTGGGGTTCAGTAACATCAGCTGTTCTCCTGCTGTGTGTACGGCAATATCTCCTGCTGCCTCCAAAATCACACTCCCTCAGATATTAAACTTGCTCCTAGTAGGCCTCAGCCTACACCCTGATTGTTCCTGGGCTCCAACACCTCCAGTTGGTGCACAGAAGTGCTGTAGGCACAGAAAAACACAATCGTTCCTGTGTAAGTGGGGTTCTGTAACGTCAGCTGTTCCCTTGCTGTGTGTACGGCAATATCTCCTGCTGCCTCCAAAATCACACTCCCTCAGATATTAAACTTGCTCCTAGTAGGCCTCAGCCTACACCCTGATTGTTCCTGGGCTCCAACACCACCAGTTGGTGCTCAGAAGTGCTGTAGGCATAGAAAAACACAATCGTTCCTGTGTAAGTGGGGTTCAGTAACGTCAGCTGTTCCCCTGCTGTGTGTACGGCAATATCTCCTGCTGCATCCAAAATCACACTCCCTCAGATATTAAACCTGCTCCTAGTAGGCCTCAGTCTACACCCTGATTGTTCCTGGGCTCCAACATCGCCAGTTGGTGCTCAGAAGTGCTGTAGGCACAGAAAAACACAATCGTTCCTGTGTAAGTGGGGTTCAATAATGTCAGCTGATCCCCTGCTGTGTGTACGGCAATATCTCCTGCTCCCTGCAAATTCAAAGTACATCATACATAAAAATTGCTCCAAGTAGGCCTCATCCTACACCCTGATTGATCCTGGGCTCCAACACCACCAGTTGGTGCTCAGAAGTGCTGTAGGCACAGAAAAACACAATCGTTCCTGTGTAAGTGGGGTTCAGTAACGTCAGCTGTTCCCCTGCTGTGTGTACGGCAATATCTCCTGCTGCCTCCAAAATCACACTCCCTCAGATATTAAACTTGCTCCTAGTAGGCATCAGCCTACACCCTGATTGTTCCTGGGCTCCATCACCACCAGTTGGTGCTCAGAAGTGCTGTAGGCACAGAAAAACACAATCGTTCCTGTGTAATTGGGGTTCAGTAACGTTAGCTGTTCCCCTGCTGTGTGTACGGCAATATCTTCTGCTGCCTCCGAAATCACACTCCCTCAGATATTAAACTTGCTCCTCGTAGGCCTCAGCCTACACCCTGATTGTTCCTGGGCTCCAACACTGCCAGTTGGTGCTCAGAAGTGCTGTAGGCACAGAAAAACACAATCGTTCCTGTGTAAGTGGGGTTCCGTAACGTCAGTTGATCCCCTGCTGTGTGTACGGCAATATCTCCTGCTGACATTACTGAATCCCAGTAACACAGGAACAAGTGTTGATTGTGCAGACGGCAACTCTGCATCAACTGGCGGTGTTGGAGGCCATGGTAAATACTAGAAACAGAGTAGAGACAGAGGCCTAATTGGAGCACGTTGACAATCAGTAGTAGTCTACAACCGATATTAGACTTGATGCAAAAAGGCCTCAGCCTACCCCATGATTGTTCCTGGGCTCCAACACTGCCAGTTGGTGTTCAGAAGTTCCGTCTTCACAGAGAAAAACACTAGCTCCTGTGTTAGGTGGGTTCAGTAACGTCAGCTGTTCCCCTGCTGTGTGGACAGCAATGTCTCCTGCTGCCTCCAAAATCACACTACATCAGGCCTCAGCCTGCTCCATGCTTGATCCTGGGCTCCAACACTGCCAGTTGGTGTTCAGACGTGCCATCTTCACAGAGAAAAACACTAGCTCCTGTGTTAGTGGGGTTCAGTAACGTCGGCTGTTCCCCTGCTGTGTGGACGGCAATATCTCCTGCTGCCTCCATATTCAAAACACATCAGGCCTCAGCCTGCTCCATGCTGGATCCAGGGCTCCAACAACGCCAGTTGGTGTTCAGAAGAGCCGTCTTCACAGAGAAAAACACTAGCTCCTGTGTTAGTGGGGTTCAGTAACGTCTGCTGTTCCCCTGCTGTGTGGATGGCAATGTCTCCTGCTGCCTCCAAAATCACACTACATCAGGCATCAGCCTGCTCCATGCTTGATCCTGGGCTCCAACACTGCCAGTTGGTGTTCAGAAGTGCCGTCTTCACAGAGAAAAACACTAGCTTCTGTGTTAGTGCGGTTCAGTAACGTCTGCTGTTCCCCTGCTGTGTGGACGGCAATATCTCCTGCTGCCTCCATATTCAAAACACATCAGGACTCAGCCTGCTCCATGCTTGATCCTGGGCTCCAACAATGCCAGTTGGTGTTCAGAAGTGCCGTCTTCACAGAGAAAACACTAGCTCCTGTGTTAGTGGGGTTCAGTAACGTCTGCTGTTCCCCTGCTGTGTGGACGGCAATATCTCCTGCTGCCTCCATATTCAAAACACATCAGGACTCAGCCTGCTCCATGCTTGATCCTGGGCTCCAACACTGCCAGTTGGTGTTCAGAAGTGCCGTCTTCACAGAGAAAAACACTAGCTCCTGTGTTAGTGGGGTTCAGTAACGTCAGCTGTTCCCCTGCTGTGTGGACGGCAATATCTCCTGCTGCCTCCATATTCAAAACATATCAGGCCTCAGCCTGCTCCATGCTGGATCCAGGGCTCCAACAACGCCAGTTGGTGTTCAGAAGAGCCGTCTTCACAGAGAAAAACACTAGCTCCTGTGTTAGTGGGGTTCAGTAACGTCTGCTGTTCCCCTGCTGTGTGGATGGCAATGTCTCCTGCTGCCTCCGAAATCACACTACATCAGGCCTCAGCCTGCTCCATGCTTGATCCTGGGCTCTAACAATGCCAGTTGGTGTTCAGAAGTGCCGTCTTCACAGAGAAAAACACTAGCTCCTGTGTTAGTGGGGTTCAGTAATGTCTGCTGTTCCCCTGCTGTGTGGACGGCAATGTCTCCTGCTGCCTCCAAAATCACACTACATCAGGCCTCAGCCTGCTCCATGCTTGATCCTGGGCTCCAACAATGCCAGTTGGTGTTCAGAAGTGCCGTCTTCACAGAAAAAAACACTAGCTCCTGTGTTAGTGGGGTTCAGTAACGTCAGCTGTTCCCCTGCTGTGTGGACGGCAATATCTCATGCTCTCTCCAAAATCATACTACTACTGATTTTTAATCGTGCTCCAATTAGGCCTCTGGCTCCACTGTCTCAAGTATTTCCCCAGGCCTCCAACACCGCCAGTTGCTGCTCAGAAGTGGCGTCTGCACAATCAACACTTGTTCCTGTGTTACTGGGGCTCAGCAACGTCAGTTGATCCCCTGATGTGTGTCCGGCAATGTCTCCTGCTCTGTCCACATTCCCATTACTAGTTGTGGGAATGTGCACATAGCAGGAGACATTGCCGGACACACATCAGGGCATCAACTGACGTTACTGAGTGCCAGTTACACAGGAACAAGTGTTGATTGTGCAGACGCCACTTCTGAGCAGCAACTGGCGGTGATGGAGGCCTGGGGAAATACTAGAGACAGTGGAGCCAGAGGCCTAATTGGGGCACGGCTAAAATCAGTAGTAGTCTACAACCGATATAACATTTGCTGCAATTAGGCCTCAGCCTGCTCCATGCTTGACCCTGGGCTCCAACATCGCCAGTTGCTGCTCAGAACTGTCTTTGGCACGGGTACTCCCTCCTGCCCAGTCTGGTTCCAGCATGCCTGCTGTTTCCAGGTAGTGTCAACGTCACTTTTCCACCAATATGTTGTCCTGTCGTGTTGCGGTTGGGTTAGCCCAGTCTATGGTGCCTGCAGTTTCGGTGCTTCCTATGTGGTCTGCGGTTTTTGGTAATAAAGGCTGGTTCCGTAGTGCCAATAGGACAAGCACCCACTGTAGGACTGTGGGTTTCGGTAACTGCGGCTGGCTCGCGGCCTTGCAACTTTGTTTTTCATGGGTAGCTTCTGCTACCCATCCGGGTTCCATTACTGTCAGCTGGTTCTCGGCAATGCCTTTGGCTGAGGTGCCTCCATCTCGGTATCCGAGTTCCAGAAACGTCTGCTGGTCCTTGGTAGTGCTTTGTAGCACAGGTACCTCCTGCTTAGTCACCATGTTCCAGCACCGTCAGCTGGTCCTCGGTAGTGCCATTGACTCTTGTTCCTTCAGCTGCCACTCCGGGTTCCAGCACCGTCAGCTGGTTCTCGGTAGTTGCATTGACTCTTGTAGCTTCTGCTAATCATCTGGGTTCCAGCACCGTCAGCTGGTTCTCAGCAGTGTCTTTAGCATGGGTACTCGCTCCTGCCCAGCCTGGTTCCAACACGCCTGCTGTTTCTGGGTAGTGTCAACATCACTTTTCCACCAATACGTTGTCCTGTCGTGTTGCGGTCGGGTTAGCCGACTCTATGGTGCCTGCAGTTTAGGTGCTTCCTATGAGGGCTGCAGGATCTGGCAAAAAAGGCTGGTTCTGTTGTGCCAATAGGACAAGCATCCCCTGTAGGACTGTGGGTTTCGGTAACTGCGGCCGGCTCGCGGCCTTGCAACTTTGTTTTTCAGGGGTACTTTCTGCTGCCCCTCCGGGTTCCAGCACCGTCAGCTGGTTCTCGGCAGTGCCTTTGGCTTAAGTACCTCCATCTCGGTATCCGAGTTCCAGCAACGTCTGCTGGTCCTTGGTAGTGCTTTCTAGCACAGGTACCTCCTGCTTAGTAACCGGGTTCCAGTACCGTCAGCTGGTCCTCGGTAGTGCCATTGGCTCTTGTTCCTTTTGCTGTCCCTCCGGGTTCCAGCACCATCAGCTGGTTCTTGGCAGTGCCTTTGGCTTAGGTGCCTCCATCTCGGTATCCGAGTTCCAGCAAAGTCTGCTGGTCCTTGGTAGTGCTTTCTAGCACAGGTACCTCCTGCTTAGTAACCGGGTTCCAGTACCATCAGCTGGTCCTCGGTAGTGCCATTGGCTCTTGTTCCTTCTGCTGCCCCTCCGGGTTCCAGCACTGTCAGTTGATTCCCGGCAGTGCCTTTGGCTTAGATGCCTCCATCTCGGTATCCGAGTTCCAGCAAAGTCTGCTGGTCCTTGGTAGTGCTTTCTAGCACAGGTACCTCCTGCTTAGTAACCGGGTTCCAGTACCATCAGCTGGTCCTCGGTAGTGCCATTGGCTCTTGTTCCTTCTGCTGTCCCTCCGGGTTCCAGCACCATCAGCTGATTCTCGACAGTGCCTTTGGCTTAGGTGCCTCCATCTCGGTATCCAAGTTCCAGCAACGTCTGCTGGTCCTTGGTAGTGCTTTCTAGCACAGGTACCTCCTTCTTAGTAACCATGTTCCAGTACCATCAGCTGGTCCTCGGTAGTGCCATTGGCTCTTGTTCCTTCTGCTGCCCCTCCGGGTTCCAGCACCATCAGCTGGTTCTCGGCAGTGCCTTTGGCTTAGGTGCCTCCATCTCGGTATCTGGGTTCCAGCAACGTCTGCTGGTCCTTTGTAGTGCTTTCTAGCACAGGTGCCTCCTGCTTAGTAACCAGGTTCCAGTACCGTCAGCTGGTCCTCGGTAGTGCCATTGGCTCTTGCTCCTTCTGCTGCCCCTTTAAGTTCCAGCACCGTCAGCTGGTTCTCGGCAGTGCCTTTGGCTTAGGTGCCTCCATCTCGGTAACCGAGTTCCAGCAACGTCTGCTGGTCCTTGCTAGTGCTTTCTAGCACAGGTGCCTCCTGCTTAGTAACCGGGTTCCAGTACCATCAGCTGGTCCTCGGTAGTGCCATTGGCTCTTGTTCCTTCTGTTGTCCCTCCGGGTTCCAGCACCATCAGCTGATTGTCGACAGTGCCTTTGGCTTAGGTGCCTCCATCTCGGTAACCGAGTTCCAGCAACGTCTGCTGGTCCTTGCTAGTGCTTTCTAGCACAGGTGCCTCCTGCTTAGTAACCAGGTTCCAGTACCATCAGCTGGTCCTCGGTAGTTCCATTGGCTCTTGTAGCTTCTGCTACCCATCCGGGTTCCAGCACCATCAGCTGGTTCTTGGCAGTGTCTTTGGCATGGGAACTCCCTCCTGCCCAGCCTGGTTCCAGCACGCCAGCTGTTTCCGGGGAGTGTCAACGTCACTTTGGCACCAATACGATGTCCTGTCATGTTTCAGTCGGGTTAACCGACTGTATGGTGCCTGCAGTTTAGGTGCTTCCTATGTGGGCTGTGGGATCTGGCAACAAAAGCTGGTTCCGTAGTGCCAGTAGGACAAGCACCCCCTGTAGGACTGTGGGTTTCGGTAACTGCAGCTCACGGCCTTGCAACGTTGTTTTTCAGGGGTACTTTCTGCTACCCATCCGGGTTCCAGCAGCGTCAGCTGGTTCTCGGCAGTGCCATTGGCTCTTGTTCCTTCTGCTGCCCCTCCGGGTTCCAGTACCGTCAGCTGGTTCTCGGCGGTGCCTTTGGCTTAGGTACCTCCATCTCGGTATCCAAGGTCCAGCAACATCTGCTGGTCCTTGGTAGTGCTTCCTAGCACAGGTACCTCCTGCTTAGTAACCAGGTTCCAGTACCGTCAGCTTGTTCTCGGTAGTGCCATTGGCTCTTGTTCCTTCTGCTACATATCCGGGTTCCAGTACAGTCAGCTGGTTCTCGGCAGTTCCTCAGCCTTCTTGTACCTTCTGCTACTTTTCCAAACTCAAGCTTTTTGAAATGGTTTTTGATAATCACTCTGGATCTCCCTGATGACGACCCTGAAGACCAGCCCAAAGAAGACCAAAAAGATGACCCTGAAGAAGATCACCAAGAGGACAAAGTACATGAAGACAACCACCAAGATACAGAACAACAAGAGACAGAAGACCAAGAAGCAGAAGAAGAAAAAGCAGAAGAATTTTTTTTACATAAGACTAAAAATCAGAGCAAAAGATATTATCTAACTTATAAGCAGAAGAAGACTAAGCAGCATATGTGGGTGAGTCCGTTCCTCCTCGTGGTGCCCCTGGAAAATGCCTCCTGCTGCAGGCCAAACTGAACGCGGACAAATCCTGTTGTAAATCTTTTGTGACAGGCAGAACGGAAGGTGTAATCTTCAAACTTTTATATATAATAACTACAGAAATGCCTGTCACAAATAAGAATATGATGAAGAAGAACAGGAAGAAGAGTAGGCGATAGAGCCGGAGGCTGTTTCAGCAATGTAAGCCAAAAACAGTTCCTGATCTTCCGGCTTTAAAAGAAGTCTACCTACTCCCAGAAAAGGGAGCCTTACAGGCCTTCCAGAGGAACACCATGATGCAGGCTCAACACCTCCTGCCTTAGCTGCTATTTTGTTTTCGGCACTACCAGCAGATGCACCACCACCACCATCAGTACCAGGTGGCCCCCCACGCCCACGTCCGCGTCCTCTTCCACCATACTTCCTCATTTTTTAGAAAATGGACCCAAAATACCAGCAGATATATGGTACTGCATCATAAGCGGACAGCTCTATACAGTCTAGGGATAACAGTAAATCTCCGTAGATATTTCATGAGTAATACACAGACGCTCACAGGCTCAGTATGGATTACACAGTAAAATAAAAAGTTGAAAAAGGGTACAGTATCACCAGATACAAGGTATATATAGTATAGTGTAAACATTCTGAATCTCTGTATATATTTCAGGAGGCAGATACAAATGCTCTCAGGCCCAGTATGGATTACACAAGAATATGAAAAGCTGTAAATGGGTAATGTAACACAAGCGTACAGCTGTATACAGTGTTGGGGTAATTTTAACGCTCCAAATATATTTCCGGAGTAACAGACAGACGTTCACAGGCTCATTATGGATTACACCAGAATCTAAAAAGCAAAAAAGGTTACTGTATCAGAAGTGTACAGCTGTATACAGTGTTGGCCAAATTTGAAATTTCGGTATATATTTCCGTAGTCACCCTCAGACGCTCACTCAGTCTGGGTTTGACCATAATAAAAAATGTTGTAAAAAAGGTACTGGATAACAAGATAGCAAGTATATATATTATAGGGTACAATTGAAATCTCCGTAAACATAGTCCCGTAGTCACTCTCAGACGCTTAATTAGTATGGATTTGACTGTAATACTAAATGTCGAACAAAGGTAATGTATAACAAGATACAAGCTGTATCTAGTATAGGGTAAAAATTGGTATCTCCGATTCACCGTATATATAGAAGGCGCAAACGACACACGCTCACTCACTATGGATGATACCGTAATAAAAAATTTTGAACAAAGGTACTGTAGCAGCACATACCAGGTGTATCCAGTCTAGGGGTAATTGTAAATTTCTGTCTATACTTCCAGACACAGACACTCACTAGCTCAGTATGTATTACACCAGAATTTAAAAAGTAGAAAAAGGGAAAGGTATTCAAAGCGTACCCCAGTATACAGTGTTGTGGTACTTTTAAATCTTCATATATATTTCAATCTCAGTAAGCCAGTCCAGACTCTCCGCTACTGTAAACTGCATGGATACAAGTACAGACAGAAAGTCGAGTGTTTGCAGAAATTTGGGAATTACTCATCGCGGGAAAACCTCCCAGTAGATGTTGCAGAGGCGATGCAGACCCTCAATTACTGTGTCTATGGAGACAGTGAAAACGGTTCTTTGTGAAGAAAGGATTGCTTTATCGCAGTAGCATGGATCACATCACCGTTACTTGTCTCCATCAAATTGTGATAACAGGGAGAGATGTAGACATGGTCCTCACTGCCTATCATGATGTGTCTGGTCATTTTGGAGTGCAAAAGACAGAAGCCACAGGTCGTAGGCGATTCTATTGGATTGGCATGAGAGGAGACATTGAAAAATGGTGGCAGGAATGTCACACGTCTGTGACAATCACAACTGTGAAAGCTGATCATAAAGCACCACTGCATCCACTTGTAAGTTGACGTCAATTACAAATGGTAGCCATTGATCATCTGAAGGTAGAGGCCAGCAGGACTAGCCTTAGCTACATCTTAACCATCATCGATCAACACACCAAATTTCTAGTGGCCATCCCTGTGAAGGATTTAACTGCCCAGATTACTCAGCGGTGGAGCAGGGAAAGGTAAGTATTGCAACTTGCAAGAGCTGTGGCCATGACCAAGCAGGGGGGGCACACTCATGGTCGACGATACTGGCACAGGACCCCTCATAGTACGCTGGTGTGTCTGACGGTGAGTGGGCCCCCCCACCATCAGAGACACTGTATTGCACTATGAGGGGTCCTGTGCCAGTGCCGTCGGCCATCAGTGGGCACATCCACCTGTTCAGAGCAACGGCACTTGCCCGGGTGCACCAGGTGTTGACCCCAGCCCTTGGGGGGTGGGCAGCTCAGTTCGGGAGGTTTAAAAAATGGCATATGTTGATGTGTAGGCTGGACATTCAGCTGCTGCAAACGACGAAATTGGGCCAGTCCGAGGAAGAGGACAAAAGCGAGGCAGTTTTCTGGCAACCTATGTGTCATGAGGGGAAGGTGGGACAAAATCCTTTGAAACCCATGCATGTTTCATTTTAATGAAGGTTAGATCATCAACATTTTGAGTCGACAGACATTTCCTTTTTTCTGTCTGGATTGATCCAGCAGCACTGAAGACTCTTTCAGATAACACACTAGCAGCAGGGCAAGCGAGCTCCTGAAAGGCATATTGTGCCAATTCAGGCCAGGTGTCCAGTTTAGAGGCCCAATAGTCAAAGGGGAATGACCTGTGAGGGAGAACATCGATATGGGAGGAAAAGTAGTTTGTAACCATAGTTGACAACTGCTGTCTCCTGTCACTTTTAATCCATGTGGTATTAGCAGTCGTGTGAGCGGTACTTGAGAAATCAGTCCACAACATGGTCATGAAGGCCCTGTCTCCAATGCCACTTTGGCTGTGTGCACCAGGAACACCTCTTCCATTGTGCCCACTACGGCTCGTGGGAGAACCAGCACCGCTGCTGTGTTCTGGGAAAGCCTCAAACAAACGGTTTACCAGAGTTGCTTGTTTGTTAGCCAATATTATCTCTAGGTTCTCCTGTGGCATGATGTTGTATAATTACCTTTGCAGCGTGGATCGAGGATGCTGGTCAGCCAGTAGTCGTCATCCTTCATCATTTTGGCAATGCGGGGGTCCCTTTTTAGGATCCGCAAGGCATAATCGCACATGTGGGCCAATGTTCCCGGTGTCAATAATGCACTGCCACTGCTGGGTGGAAGAGCACTTTCTGGCAAAGTCACATCCCTACAGTCACGCACAAACCCTGTACCTGACCTTGGAACACCAACATTTTCTCTTGCCCCCTGAGAAACATCCTCCTGCCCAAAATAATCATCCCCCTCATCTTCCTCCTCTTCCTCCTCTTCTTCCTCCACCTCGTCCAGGACAGTTCCCTGACCAGACAATGGCTGACTGTCAGCACGGCTTCCCTCCTCCTCCTGTTCCTCCTCCTCTGCTGCAGATGCCAGATCCTTAATGTGCATCAAACTTTGCATGAGCAGACGCATAAGTGGGATGCTCATGCTTATAATGGCGTCATCTGCGCTTACCAGCCATGTGCATTCCTCAAAACACTGAAGGACTTTACAGAGGTCTTTCAGCTTTGACATCAGCACACCCGACAATTCCATGTCTTCCCTCAAACTGCCTGCCCGTGTATCCTCCCACAAATGCATTACAGCCTGCCTCTGTTCGCACAGCCTCTCAACCATGTGCAGGGTGGAGTTCCACCTTGTTGCAACATCTATGATCATGTGGTGCTTGGGGAGGTGGAGCAATCGCTGCAGCTTCTGCATGCGACTGGAGTGTACGGCCGAGCGATGGATGTGCGAGCACAGTCTTCGCACCTTATGGAGCAGGGCTGTTAACTCAGGATAATTATTAAGGAAGCACTGCACCACCAGGTTCAAAGAGTGAGCCAGGCAAGGTATGTGTGTGAGTATTGCAAGGGCTATGGCTGCCACAAATTTACGGCCGTTATCACTGACTACCTTGCCTAGCTCAAGATGTAGACTGCCCAGCCATGACTGAGTTTGTCGCTGCAAGTAGTTGGCCAGTACCTCCGCGGTGTGTCTGTTGTCGCCCAAAGACATCATCTTTAACACAGCCTGCTGACGCTTACCACTGGCTGTTCGATAGTGGGACACCTCGTGTGCAACACTGCCAGCTGCGGATGGAGTGCTCGTGCAACTGCACTCTGTGGACGAGCTTTCGCTTATGGAGGAGGAGGGTCGAAAGCCTACAGCCAACTGTTTCCTATACCGTGGGCTAGGCAGCACTGTTCCACCGTCGATGTCCCCTGTGGAGCCTGCATCCACCACATTAGCCATACCTACTTGACCATGCATCTGTTGGGAGGTGCACCATTCCACTCACTGATTGCTTGAGTGCATGGACACAGCGGTCTTTCACATGCATGTGGAGGGCTGGGATGGCTTTTCCAGAAAAGAAGTGCCTACTGGGTAGGTCATAGTGTGGGACTGCGTAGACCATGAGTTTGCAGAAAGCTTTGCTTTCAACCAAACGGTAGGGCATCATCTCTAATGAGATTAGTTTGGCAATGTAGGCGTTCAAACACAGTGTACGTTGGTCACCCTCCCAGGGCTGTGGGGTACTCGGTACCGGGCCGGTGTCAGGGGGATGTATCACAGCAGCAGTGACCCGGTCCGTGTCCCTGGGCGCCCAAATCAATGGTGGTTTGTAGTAGTTAATGGAATAATAGTTTGTGATGCCACCTGTGGTGTTCAGAGGTGAGGTGTGAAACCGACGCTGCATGCAGATCCTCTGGGGCTGGTGATGTGTTGCAGCCTAGATAATGTAGCTCCCCACAGGTGAAGCTGTAGCCCCAGGGCAGTGTAGATGTGGTTGGCAATGGATGTAGCAGTGCCAACAGGGTAGGAAGCAGACAAGACACAGCGAGATGCAATTTCCGTACCTTTACTTGGTAACTGCAGTCCAGGGTCCTGATTACAGATGGTAACGGAGCAGGCTAGCCTGGAAGCAACTCAGGGATTCTCTCTCACAAACAGGCTGTGCAGTCTCCTTCCTAGCGCCTTGTGGTGTGAAGCACTCCAGTACTTAGTTACTCTAGAGTTCCTACTGTCAGATGTTCTCAAGAATCTTACTTGCACGGCAGACAGCTGTAGCCTATCTCGGGGACTTCTCTCTTCTGAGTCCCGACTCTCTATCCAAGCTGCTGTTGTGCCTCAAGTCTTAGATGGAAGTAGGGTATTTACAGCCTCCTACCCCTCTGGTATCTGTTGCAGGACCTTTAGTATCCGTACAACCATGGAGACCAGGCTCCAGTTCATGCGCTCTCAAGCTGAGGGAGCTCTCCTTCCTAGCTCAACCTCCAGCTTCTCTCTCCACATCTGCACACTTCACCCTCCGCAGACTAACTGACTACCCCTTCCTCTTGGCCCACAGAGAGCACTCCTCCCCTTAATCCTGGTTCAGAGTTCCCCCTGCTGGCCTGGAGTGAAACTGTGTTGCATGTATGGATTGACTGCGAGAGAGACCCATCATTGCCTCCAAGCCTGGCATTACCCTCCCCTGGAGGAAGGCAAAGCCAGTATGGCGACCATACTCCTGGGGGCACCACATACGCGGATGAGAGGATGAGTACTTTCTTGTCCTACTCAGAGTGTCTGGTAGGGTGAGCTGGACTGGAGAGCTGCTTATGGGGGAAGTAGCGGTGGACCGGACGGAATGAGAGGTGGTTGGTGATGGTATTGGTGGTGATGGCCTAGATTCAGTGTTGTGTTGCAAAACCATTGTGATTCCCTGAGTGCTTTGGCCCTGTGATGACACATCATCATTTAGTGATGGTGGTGTGCTTAATGGTGGCGGTGGTCTTACAGTGGGGGAAGCGATGGAGCATTGCTGGCTACCTTCAGTCGGAGCAGGTGCACATGTGCTACCTGAGGTTTTGCAGTCCTTCCACGCTTGCTAGTGCATGTTGGTTAAAAGTCTAAACATGCAACTGGTATTCAAATTTCTGAGTTGTTTACCCCGGCTAAAGGTCCTTCCGCACTTCTTAAAGGTAACCTTTGCCTCATCAGTAGGATTTTGGACAAAGAAGTGCCACACTGCACTCTTCCTACTATGGTATAAATTTTCTGGCCTTGCACGCTGTGCTAAGTTGACCGTCTGGCCAAGCTGTCCTGCAACTCTTTCAGTTTTTGGGCCACGTTTTTGGACAGCTATGGGCTGCCAGATAACCGCTGCTGCGATGTCAATGCCTGCTGTGAATCCTTCTCCTTATCTGAACTATTGCCATCGCCACCCTCTTCCACCAATGGATGCCAATCCGGGTCAAGAACTGGGTCATCCATCACCTCCTCTTCAAAGTCATCTGTACCTTCCTCTTCACCATGTAAGGTGGTATAGTATGCGGGAAGGGGCACCTGAGTTTCATCAGGGTCAGATTCTGGCTCAGTAGACTGCGAGGGCAATGTAGCGCTCTGGGTCAATGTACCAGCAGAATCATCTAGCAGTGGCTGTGCATCAGTGCACTCCATGTCAGATTCATCTTGGACTGGGGATTTCAGGATTTGACTGGATAATCCAGGCATGGTATGTGAAAAGAGCTCCATAGAGTAATCTGAAGTGTGGGCTGCCGCATCCTTAACTTTTGGTGGGGGTGAAGGACACAAGGAAAGGTGTTTTTCCTGACCAGAACCCTGCACTGACGACTCCGTGCTTGAAAGTTTCGAACGTTCAGAAGAGGAAGCAATAGAGCTGGTGGCTGTTTCGGCAATGTATACCAAAACCTGTTCCTGATACTCTGGCTTTAAAAGTGGTTTTCCTACTCCAAGAAAAGGGAACCTTACAGGCCTTCTTGGGCCAGACGATGACGCAGGCTCAACACCTCCTGCCTTAGCTGCTATTGTGCTTTTGCCAGAACCAGCCAATGCACCACCACCATCAGTACCAGCCGCGCCCCCCTGCCCACGTCCACGGCCTCTTCCACCATATTTCCTCATGTTTGGGAAAATGTACCAAAAATACCAGCAGAGAGATGGTACTGTATGAGGAGCATCCAGCTGTGTAAGGTGTATTAAAAAAATTAAATCTACGAAAATATTTTGTTAGTCACAGGCGCTCTCACAGGATGTATTTGACCGTAATCCAACAAGCAGATATACGGTACTGTATCAAAAGTGTACAGCTGTATACGTTTTTTGTGTAACTAACAATCTCTGTATATGTATTTACGGAGTGTCCATGGAGAAATGGAAATGTCCGTATATGTATTTGCGGAGTGTCACAAATGCTGACTCTGTATAGATGTGACTGTAATGCAAACAGCAGCTATACAATACTGTTTGAGAATGGGACAGCTCAATACGGTGTATGGAGAAATGGAAATGTCCGAAAATGTATTTACGGAGTGTCACACACACACGCTGACTCTGTATAGATGTGACCATAATGCGAATGGCAGATATACAATACTGTTTGAGAAACAGACACCTCTATACGGTGTCTGTATGGAAAATTGTAAATCTCTGTCTAATTTTATACAGAGTGACACATGCTGTCTCTGTATAGTTTTGACCGTTATCAAACAGCAGATATCTGAAATTGTTTGAAAAGTGGACAGCTCTATACAGTGTAGGTCTGGAAAAATGGAAAATCTACTCTTTTTTTTCCAGAGTCACACACAGATAGCTTTTATTTGTCTGTGATAACAGCCGGTACACGGTAGTGTGTGAGGAGCGTACACCACTATACGGTGTATGTATGGAAAATTTTAAATCTCCATCTATTTTTATACAGAGTGACAAAAGCTGGCTCTGTATAGTTTTGACTGTTATCAAACAGCAGCTATACGAAACTGTTTGAAAAGCGGACTGCTCTATATGGTGTAGGTGTGGAAAAATGGAAAATCTCCTCTTTTTGTTTTTCCAGAGTCAAACACAGATAGCTTGAATTTGTCCGTGATACCAGCCAGCACACGGTAGTGTGTGAGGAGCGTACACCGCTATACGGTGTATGTATGGAAAATTTTAAATCTCCATCTATTTTTATACGGAGTGACACATGCTGTCTCTGTATAGTTTTGACCGTTTTGAAACAGCAGATATACGAAACTGTTTGAAAAGCGGACAGCTCTATACGGTGTAGGTCTGGAAAAATGGAAAATCTCCTCTGTTTGTTTTTCCAGAGTCACACACAGATAGCTTGTATTTGTCTGTGATACCAGCCGGTACACGGTAGTGTGTGAGGAGCGTACATTGCTATACGGTGTGTGAAAAAATGAACGCCAGGTAACTGACCAGAGCAAAATAATAAAAGTTAGAGTGCTTTGAAAAAAGCAGTTTGAACAGCAGTGTGCACACAGCAATGCAGCTATCAGGTAGCCTTAAAAGGCAGCCTAATCACCACCAGCGCTGTTGCACACAACAAAAATCCTCCCCTTTCACTGCACACTAACTGTTCAGTGAAAAGCACTATCAGCAGAAGCAATTTTTTTTCTTCTTCCCTGCCTAACGCTCTCCCTATTCATAATCAGCAGCAGCACCTCTCCCTATTCTAAGATCGGCAGAAGTAAGATGGTGGTCGGCGGTCACAGCCTTTTATAGTCACTGTGACGCCACAGAAAGCCAGCCAATCACTTCAATGCCCTTCTCTAAGATGGTGGTGGCCGCTGCCCATGTCATCGCGTTGCCCACAGTGTGCGTCCTCCATCATTGGCTGAGAAAAGGCGCTGGAAGCATTATTTAAACGCGACTTTGGCGCTCTGATCGGCGACCTCATGGCCAACCTCACGCTATAGTCGGGTTTCGATCGGCGAAAGCTGACTTTAGCTAAAGTCGGCGACTTTTGAATTTGACCGACCCGTTTCCCTCAACTCTATTTATAATTATTAAGCAAATTTATAAGTATTAAGCAAAGCAAATCAAATTGTATTGCTTTTTTGCTTAATTGCTTTTTTACAGGTTGTAAAAAGTTGTGTAAGGAAATCCATGATTCTTTGGCTACGTAAGCACGTTGCGCTTTTGCGGCTTTTTTAATTCAAATTTTGAGCTGTGTTTTACAGTACAAGCAAAAGCTAAGATATTTCAGAAATCTCATACACATACATTGTTTTGTTTCCTGAATGAATTGCAAATGTGCTGCGTTTTTTTAAACTGCAGGATGCCACTTTCGGCATTTTTGCAGCATTTTTTCATCCACAGAAAGCAATGAGCAAGTGCAAAAATGCAGCATAAAACGCAGTTATCAGGTTTTGCTGCATTTTTGGTGCAATAACCTAAGGAAGTTGTATCATTTTTTGTGGGGAACCAAATGTTATCACCATGCAGAAGAGACAGTAAAAATGGAGCAAATGCGTAGAACAACCTGTCTTTTGTAAGCAGCTTCTTTACTGTAAGAGAGCATGTTTTGCCTGCAGAAAAAGAAAGCACAACAAAAATGCGTGTGAACATAGCCTTATGCTAAGACAATATGAAAGACCTGAAGTTTGCGATCTTCTTGGACAAGACATAATCTGGCTAGAGTTCATCCTCTGATTAGTGCAGTGCTCAATTTAGAGGCATTGCAAATGGTACTAAATAGGCAAGGAGAAAAGTGACAGTTTTCTATTGGTTCAGTGCCATTTTGAAGATAGATGTTGATTACAGTGACAAGGGTGGATAATGTGAACCTCTGATTGGATTGGACTCTGACCGTATAATTGACTTTCTAGCACATGTGAAAATCTTTATCCTGATTTTTTTTTACCGAAAGACAAAGAAGAGCTGTGCTGCATTAAAAAATGTCAAGTTTATTAAGCAGCCAAGTTTATTAAGCTGTTTAATTGCAGTACCATTACTGTTTCACTTGAGGCTAATCTCACATTGGAAAAATGAACACTTAAAAGCAATCTTACAACAATATACAACTATATTAATGAACAGTACAGATATATGTCTGCTGTTCTTTTAATACCTAGTCCAGTAACAATATCTAGAGGAAAGAAGGTTTAATGATCATCACAACCAGCAATCCTTTACTGTAAGAGTTGTGAAATAATAGAAATCTCTGCCACACAATGTGATGATGATCCATTCAGTAAACATACTCAAGGAGGAACTAGGAAACAAGAGCAATATCAGTGTCACACTGGGTGAGGAAGAAGCAAGGTGCACAACTGCGGGAAAAGGGAGGGGAAGCCCAAACAATAGGGAAGGGAGAGATCTAACAACACCCTGTCTTGCCTGACATCTCTAAATAGCTTCTGCACCTATCGCCGAGCAGGAAGCTAATCACTTCCTGACCCTAGAAATAGGTCCTGGATAGGGAGGGGACAGGGTATTGTGAGTCAGCCCCCACTACAACTAAAGGCAAAGAGGGTGGACAAACGAGGGGATACACTTAGCTTGAGAAGACCACCAATATATCAAGCCAGCAATCCTCATAGAATACTCCAAGAAGAGCAAACTGCTAATACTTCCAACCAGACAGAGGGAAATTGAGCTAACACCAGCACCTTGTTGAAGAGACTGAAGGTATTTAAACCTTCAGCAAGTGTGTTAATTAGCAGCGGAAGGTGGAGGTATCTTTTAAGTCCTAGAGGGAGAAGGATATCACTCCATAGCAGAGATGCAAAAATCATGAAGGAGCTTGCAGAGCTAATCGCAATGACCTTCTACAGCCGGTGCCAGGATGACTGTCTGTCACACCTGACAAACCCATGACAATCAGCTTACCAATTGTAGAATGCCTCAATGGAATGCGTTGCACGGAGACTCCAGACCAGCTTCTGGGGAAATGACTTCAATGAAAACTGTGTTAGCTTGAAACACATAGACCTGTGTTCCCCTGGTTTTCCCCTCTAGCCCTTTTTCTGTTTTCATTGTTTTTTTTGTTTGTTTTAATGTCGCAATAAATGTCATGTTTTAACTATTCAAACTTTTTCTGTGGATGCTGGGTTTCTCTCTGTTTTGAAACTCGAGTAAGGACTGGCTGACTTTCTTGAAAAATATGTTGCAGGGTATAAGATTAAATATTGATCCAAGGAAACAGTCTGATTGCCATATTTGGAGTCTGAAAATTTTTTTTTATATGACGCAAATAGCATCTGCTTCATGGGTTATTACTTACCTCTAGATCAACATGTTAGGATAAAGGCTTCAAGTGCTCCATTAAAAAGCCACAATTTTAATCAGATTTTAAAAAACATTTGAGAAACTATTGAAATGAATGGTCGCCCAAAGTCTGACCATGTGTTCAAATGCTCTTGAAGGCCCTTACTGCCTCATTAAATAAATAATCTTTAAACATAATATTCTGCACATAATTCATTGTTGGTTAACTTCTGTATTGGATGACCTGTTATTAGTTGTAATAAGCATTAGAAAAAGGCAAAAAAAAGTTCAATTCCCTTTAAATGTCAGTGCAACAGAAATGAAACATGACATACCCGGCAATGAAATAAATTGGATGACTATGTAATACAGGTCCTAAACAAACTGAAACTCAAATTGTTGGAGGCTCATATAAAGGACTCTCTTTGTAAATTTAATATACCGTAAATTAAATTGAATACATTGCACTTTTCAGATGTAGTAAAGCTGAATTTGTCATGTACTGCTTTCACTTGTGATTTTAATTGTTTTGTAGAGTCCTATGGGTCACTAAATTTGAAGGAATGTTAGCTTTTATGATGTTTTCGGCAATGTATTTAATTACATAATGTAACATACCGCTTTATATAATCTTGTTAAAATCCTTTGAGAAAAGTATAGGATGTTGCCTTCCTTTTTATTTGAAAATAGTAGTCCCATCTCATACATTTATAACATATCAACAAGATACTCCATAATTTTATAGCACGTGCTGGTCCCACCCACCAATAGATCCCACATCTATCACAAGACCAGGGCCCTGATGCACACTACTGTCAATATAGAGGTAGCTGCAATTCCACTCATTTGTCTAGGAATTCTGACAACTTATCTACTAACAACTGTGCACAATGGGGGCCTATTCTTGAGGTGGACATCTAGTATACATTTATGGCGTATAATATAGACATGCCAGAGATCTATGAAATGGGAAAAAACTTGACTGAAGTTTTTAGCAAGATGGCAAACTTTTACTTTTAATTAGGACAGTGTAGCCAGAAAATACAATACACAACCACAGTCTGACATAATAAACACAGATAACTTGGATGATAAAAAAATATTTATAGATATTAAATATGGTATATGTCTGCTCATGAAGGAGCAGAAGAATAATAATGTTTAGTGTAGATGTTAAAAAAGCCTAGATAGTACTTTGAAAGGTATAATTTTCTTAACAAACACAATAACCTGCACAAACATCACCAGAATAAATACATAGTATATATATATATATATATATATATATATATATATATATATACATATACAGTGGGGAAAAAAAGTATTTAGTCAGTCAGCAATAGTGCAAGTTCCACCACTTAAAAAGATGAGAGGCGTCTGTAATTTACATCATAGGTAGACCTCAACTATGGGAGACAAACTGAGAAAAAAAAATCCAGAAAATCACATTGTCTGTTTTTTTTTTTCATTTTATTTGCATATTATGGTGGAAAATAAGTATTTGGTCAGAAACAAAATTTCATCTCAATACTTTGTGATATATCCTTTGTTGGCAATGACAGAGGTCAAAAGTTTTCTGTAAGTCTTCACAAGGTTGCCACACACTGTTGTTGGTATGTTGGCCCATTCCTCCATGCAGATCTTCTCTAGAGCAGTGATGTTTTTGGCTTTTCGCTTGGCAACACGGACTTTCAACTCCCTCCAAAGGTTTTCTATAGGGTTGAGATCTGGAGACTGGCTAGGCCACTCCAGGACCTTGAAATGCTTCTTACGAAGCCACTCCTTCGTTGCCCTGGCGGTGTGCTTTGGATCATTGTCATGTTGAAAGACCAAGCCACGTTTCATCTTCAATGCCCTTGCTGATGGAAGGAGGTTTGCACTCAAAATCTCACGATACATGGCCCCATTCATTCTTTCATGTACCCGGTCATTCTTTCATGTCCTGGCCCCTTTGCAGAGAAACAGCCCCAAAGCATGATGTTTCCACCACCATGCTTTACAGTAGGTATGGTGTTTGATGGATGCAACTCAGTATTCTTTTTCCTCCAAACACGACAAGTTGTGTTTCTACCAAACAGTTCCAGTTTGGTTTCATCAGACCATAGGACATTCTCCCAAAACTCCTCTGGATCATCCAAATGCTCTCTAGCAAACTTCAGACGGGCCCGGACATGTATAGGCTTAAGCAGTGGGACACGTCTGGCACTGCAGGATCTGAGTCCATGGTGGCGTAGTGTGTTACTTATGGTAGGCCTTGTTACATTGGTCCCAGCTCTCTGCAGTTCATTCACTAGGTCCCCCCGCGTGGTTCTGGGATTTTTGCTCACCGTTCTTGTGATCATTCTGACCCCACGGGGTGGGATTTTGCGTGGAGCACCAGATCGAGGGAGATTATCAGTGGTCTTGTATGTCTTCCATTTTCTAATTATTGCTCCCACAGTTGATTTCTTCACTCCAAGCTGGTTGGCTATTGCAGATTCAGTCTTCCCAGCCTGGTGCAGGGCTACAATTTTGTTTCTGGTGTCCTTTGACAGCTCTTTGGTCTTCACCATAGTGGAGTTTGGAGTCAGACTGTTTGAGGGTGTGCACAGGTGTCTTTTTATACTGATAACAAGTTTAAACAGGTGCCATTACTACAGGTAATGAGTGGAGGAAAGAGGAGACTCTTAAAGAAGAAGTTACAGGTCTGTGAGAGCCAGAAATCTTGATTGCTTGTTTCTGACCAAATACTTATTTTCCACCATAATATGCAAATAAAATGAAAAAAAAACAGTCAATGTGATTTTCTGGATTTTTTTTTCTCAGTTTGTCTCCCATAGTTGAGGTCTACCTATGATGTAAATTACAGACGCCTCTCATCTTTTTAAGTGGTGGAACTTGCACTATTGCTGACTGACTAAATACTTTTTTTCCCCACTGTATATACATACATACTGTGTGTGTTCGCAATGTCCCATTGAAGCCATCAAGTAGCTAAAGTAGTTAAAGTAGTCTAATTGTATCTGTATACTAAACTGTGATGAAGAAAAAGCTATAATAATAGAGACTATAAATAATGCATAAAGCAAACATAGTGACCATAAATAATTGCATAAAATGTGGTTGGAGGACAAGTGTGAAGGGTGCATATTTTTGCTGCCATTTATAACATAAATATATACCAGAATTTTTAAGACAATTTCTGAGACTTTAAGATTATTGGCCATCAATATATTATTGGTTTAAGTTCTGGCACCTCAGTCGATCGGCTAATTGATTGCGGTGCTCACTGCTATTGCAACTTACTGCAGCTCAGTCCAATTCAAGTAAATGGGAGAAAAATACAGGACCAGACAGAGTCATGACTGCATGTAGACTGCTGTCAATGGGAAAACAGAAAATTGATGTCAGGATTTAGACCCCAACTAAATAAATATTACCAACCTATCACAAGGAAAAGCCATTAATACTAACTTGTCCTCTATACTATTTCACAATTCGAGAGATATTCACCTAATTTCTTTGGGTAAGGCCAAGTCCACCCATGCTCTATGGCCAATGGCAGCTCTGATATATAAGACTTGCTGCATCTATTGGATGCCGTGGATGGGCAGCATTTCAGCCACTCGGCCATTCAGGTAGCCAATGCAAATGACTGTAATTCTTACCAATGTGTCATCCAAGCTCAGTCCTGATAGTTAAAGTATCACAAAAAGTCTATGCACATGTTATGTTATTTATCTTTGGAGTAAAACATAAAGAATGACCCCGTGTAATTGGTTTATATATTATCGAGCTAGAATTAGGAACTCTGTTGCATTTCTTTGGCAGAGCAATAAACAGCAGACACTTTAAAACTAAAGATGTGGATTCTAGAAGTTAATATAAACAGCTTTTCTGCATTTAAAGTAGCTTTGATATCCATTTAGAAAAAATCTTCTGGTGCCAGATGTTCAAAGCTAGGCCTTGAGCAATCAAGCATCATAATCAATATTCGTACATAAATACTACTCTCTGCAAGTTTTAAATGGGTCTTCGTATATTAGCTGTCTTTTTTGCTGCCATGTCCTTATATGCTTCAGTATAATGTACTTAATAAAAAACAATAATAATAATAATAATACATGTCCTCTACTTCTCTTTACTAACACAAATAGAAAAATGAACACTACATGTAGGCATTTGCTATCCCATATATATAAATATACATTTTTTCCTACCGCCAAAGACAGGCGTGTCCTTGTTGTTCGTTGTATCATGTTTGATTCTTCTAATTAAACTTTTATAGGAAATCAATTATGAATTACTGTGACTTTTATGTGTCATGTTAGTGCACAGTAATTTATCGCCAACAGGAACATTTTCCTTATTCACACCTCATATTCAATACAGGTTTGGACTACATGTCTTGGTGGTTCTTCTGTCTTCTGTTGCGTAAATTAAACTTAAACAAGAACTCCCACTAACTTTTTTTTTATTGATTAAATGTGTGTATATGCATGTAATATTGTGTGAGTATATTCTGAGTGTCTTCTGCTCTTCTGAGAGACGACACCCCAAATTAAGCTATCCAACCCACTCTATATTCTGTGGGTGAGCCGGAAGTTTCTTTTACATTGAAAGCATATGGAATCTCATTTTAACCCTCCATTTATGGGTCACACAGAGCACAGAGTCACCCGGAGGGGTCTGCAGAGCAGTGACGCCATTCAGAAGAACAGAAGACCACTGCTGGACACCGGACAGAGCAGCGGTAGGTGAGTATATTAATATAATCACACAACATTACATGCTCATACACACATTTATTCTAGAAAAATGTTAGTGGGAGTTGTTCATTAAATTTGACATGAAAAATTGCTTTACATGAAATTTACCTAGTCTAGGTTTGAAAAGAATGTAGAGTTACTGGTAAAATCTGTAAACAAAATGTCTTAAACTAGCTGACCAACTCAACAAAAATAAGTAAATGTTCCATTCCCTTTATCACAAATATTACAGTGCTTCCTCACTACCTGATAGTCTCTGCAAACATAATAAATGCTGCAAAACAATAAAGTTAGGCAAATTTGGATAGTAACTCTTTTCAAATATTTTTAAACAGGACTGGGAAAAAAATTCCTTAAATCGGTGTTCATCTCAAAATAAAGTAGTACGGAATTATCTTGAATTTCAAATTAAAAGAAAAAAATTGGAAGTACAAGTTACTGATAAAGAGAGAATGATGCAAAATATTAAACATAGAAACATTTAAAGCATTAAAAATATAATAACAGGGTTAAACTTAAAGAGAAAACATTAGATTTGAGTTTCTTAATTACTGTTTTTTAATCTTAATTTCTAGGTTCTTTTTCTTACTTCAGTGGTGCTTGAAAGTATCTTAACCTTCTGAATTTTCCATATTTCTGCATATTTTATCAAATTTTCACACAACAATTCATTGCTCTGTCAGTGATGGCAAGCTGTCCTTGACCAAATGCATGCCACCATGATACCACCACCATTATGCTTTACAGATGGTATGAGGTTTATATACTGTGAGAATTATTTAAACAAAAAGCACTTTATAGTCTCATCTGTCCACAAAATATTGTTCCAATAGTCTTTTGGCTGGTTGAGGCGATCTTATGGATCTTGTAATAGATTACAAAAAAAACAAATTCACACTGTTGGCTTTGATTCCAGGTATTGATTCATTTAGCATAAACCACAAGCATTCATAACACTGTATACATAAAATAGTTTTTGTTCTTCCATGAAAAGATACTTCAGTTGTGTGGTGTTTGAGACCTTTTTTTGCCTGCATTATTCATTCTATATCGCCCCAAGTTTCTAAAGAAATTTAGATTGGCCTTTTATTTGGCAATTCTTTGGCAAATGTATGGGTATTTAAACTTGATGTCAATATACAAGGTCCCATTTTCCCTGAGCTTTAGTCTTCTGACCGGTGGTTTTAAACTATAAACACGTACACCCTAGTAGAAGAATTCATAATGCAAAGTAGGTGACGGTAAGCTCCCCAGGCTTTGAGAGAGGAAACTCAACCAATAACCTATAGCATGTCTATGGCTTTTTCTTTGCATGTCATGGAGTATCCTTACTTTTCCACAAGACTATATCTTAGTAATCAATGGTGGAGCTTCACACTATCCATATAATTTATTTATTAGACTTATAGGTGTTGTCTGGTCGAAAATGGAAAGTCTGCAATCACACACAGAGACTCCCTCCAACACACACTGTGTGCTGTGAAGATACGCCAGTTTCTGAACTGGGAACGGTGGTGATGTATGCAATATGAATAATCTTGGGCAGAAGCCAGCTAGTGGGAGCAGCCTCTCTCTAAATTAAGTGTATAGAGCAAGGACGCATCTGTCCAGCTGGTGCCTGTCTAGTTGGTGCGGCCTCCCTCTATACACTGGAAAGCAGTTAGGCCACACCCAATAAACGGCTTCTTTCCAGGAGTTTGCATATTGCATACATCACCACCGTTTCCGGTTCAGAAACTGGTGAATCCTCGCATCGCACAGTACATGCATTGGAGGGATTCAACAGTTGGCGGTCACACAGTGACCGCATAATTTTCATTTTAGACCAAACCCCTTTAAAGAAAATGATGTCAGTATTTTTCAGATCAGATAGAACTGATAGGAAATACGTCTGAGCCCATGCCTTCTAAGTACCACACTATGATTCAGCAGACATAATACAGTGTATTCACAATCATCTGCAAGAGCCAGTTGTGCCTGCTTAACCTCATAGATGTCAACAATTAGGTTATGTGCACATGTTACGTATTTGTTGCAGACTTTTCCGCATTAAAATTGTGTCTCTTGGCAGGAAAAACAATGATTAAAAACGTGCATTATTGTCACATTTTTGGCACACTTTGATTTTTTTAATGATTTTTTCCCCCAGCCTTTGGGATAGGTAAAAAACTGTAAAAATGCTAAAAGAACTGATATACTGCATTCACTGAATTGTGAACAGCAAATTCGACATGAGTAATTTCTTTTTGTCTTTTTGTCACACTCGTGGTCTACCTGTAATACAATAGTAGGGTGCTAGCTGGTTTCCTTAAAAAGGCCCCAATAGCAACTCTATTAAGTCCCTATTAGCCTGTCCTTTTGGACTTCACCTATTTAGGTGCATAATTTTATACTGACTTAAATTAATACTATGGTATATGGAGCTAATATATTGCATAAATATGACAAATATAGTTCAATAAAAAGAAAAGAAAAAATGTAAGTTAAAAAAGAATAAATACTTCTTATTTGATGTAGCCATTGTCCTATTATCAAAAACCACTGGGAAAAAATAAAAAAAAATCTGTCAGCAGGTTTTTGCTATTTAATCTGAGAGCATCAAGAGACCTTAATTACAGTGATGTGTCACTTACTAGATTGTGTGTTGTAGTTTCAATACAATCAGTGTTTTATCAGCAAAAATATTATCACTATAGGACTAAGTATTACATGCAGGAAAGTCCAGCTAATGTGTAACCCCGCCCCCCCAACTCTGATAGGACGTTACTGACAATGTGCTCTGTACACAGGAAGCTGCCAATCAGAGTTGTGGGTGGGGTTATACATAGCTTATAACATTTTGACCACAGCTAAATCTACAACAGATAAAACAGGGATTCTAGCAAAACTACACCAAGCAGCCCAGTAACAGGTACATGCCTAGAATCAGGCTCTCGTGCTCTATATTATGCTGCTATCATATTGCATAGCAAAAACTTGCTGACAGATTCCCTTTAATATGATTTTTTATCAGAATGGAGAATGGTAAAAACAATGACAAAATCATTTTTTTTCCGCTACATTTCAGGCAAAAAAGGAGAAAAAAAATGTTAAAAAGTTTCAATAATGCATATTCTTTTCTGCTTTCACATTTATTAAAGTGTATGCTGAGTGTGGATGAAATTTGTTGAATGTCATTTTAATCTGTCAAATACTTATTAGCAGCATAGTACACATTGCTACTAAGTGAATGATGATGAAGTGGAAGCTTGTAATGGCATTGAACAGTCATTTTAGTCTTTTTATTAAAACTGAGTTGTTCTCTATTTTTATGCATACCTTTAGAATAGAAGTGAATTGAAACAAGGATAATTCTAAAATTCTATATACTGTGCATGTGTTGTTTTGTTTTTCCTTTAGACATCCCGCTAAAGTAACTGATTGCATATTGCAAGGATCTACAACCCTTTAGACCAAACACAACAGGCTACCCGTTATGCTGTGAACTACAGCACAGCAATTTTTTACTTAATGCCACGTTCACACTTTCAGTATTTGGTCAGTATTTTTTATCACTATTTGTAAGTCAAAATCAAAACCAGGAGTGGGTGATAAATCCAGAAGTGGTGACGTGTTTCTTTTTTCTGATTGTTCCACTCCTGGTTCTGGCTTAAAAATTCTGGTGTAAATTGTTTTGAAAAGTTGAAATATTTTGACACAACTCAGAGATGCTCAAAAATGTATTTTATCATTTTTTTGATTCCAAAATGGGCAGAGCTGTTGTAGAACCAGGTAGCGGCATGGGATTGACACCACAGATCTCTTTATTCGTGAAGAGCTGTGGCGATCTCTACTCCAGTAACACTTCAGGTTTGGCACACAGACTGCACGGTGGCGCACGTCTCTTGTCAGATGTTCTTGTCAGATATGTTCCAAATTCTTGAAGACATATTCATGAATCAGGATGACCTGACGCCACCACGCCCATTCATGCCAAGAAAATAGCTTGTCTCGATGAATTGGGGCTTTTCATGGCTGTTTGATCTAATTATGCAAAAAAAACTATTGGTATACAGGCCTTATGCCAGATTTAGTATTTTGGGCATTATTAGGATATACTAGGCAATAATGAATATTTTATTGAATGGATATTGACTAAAAAGTACCAAAAATGGGCCAGATTTGATCTCAAAATGTTACTCTGAAGTAAATCAACCAAGAAGTGGGGTAATAAAAAAAATGTCCAAAATGTCCATCACGATATGCCAGTTATCACACAGTGTCAGCTACTATACCATCTTCTGCCTAGTTCAAAGCTAAGTGAATAGAATGGGAAAGAAATTAGATCCATATTTCTGCCACATTTTCCTCCCTATAATATCCTGTTTAAGCTGCAAAAATAATAAACACTTATGTGAGTGCAAAAACTATCAGCACGGCAAAATTTGAAATTTTGGAATAAGCTTCAAGCTCAAACAGTTCTGAATCATAATGTACATTTAATTACATATCTTGATTGATATACATAAAACAATGTGATTTTATACCAGTTTGCCAAAAGATATACTAGTGTTCAGTCACACTGTGTGATCTCTTTGGAACTCTGTTTATCTCCTAGTGTTGCTGTGGAAACTAAACTATCCATTTTTTTATGAGACCACATAGTGTGACTGTTGTTACCAAAACTGCAGGTGAATGATAAAAAGCAGCAAAATTTTTTTCTCGTAAATGGGGAAAAAGTTCAGAAAGGCATGACAACAAAGTGCCAAATAAGGACAAACTGCCTCAGCAAGAAGATCAGCGGTCAAAATGTCAAAGCTCTCTAACAGAAAAAGATGAAGAGAGGAGAGTTACAAAATAATACAAAAATGTAACTCAAAAAGTGCCTTGAATTGAATTCTGTCTTACATGATCTTATCATATCAACAATACTGTATGTTGCATATATTGTACAAAATTTAAATGTACAGTAACAATATTATTCTCTGGTCACTTGAATCCAAGCCGAATACCCATACATATCACCTAGTTTGAAGAACGCGATATTCCAATACTTGTATGATAGCGTGTATTGAATCTTTAAGGAAAATCATTAAAGTATGTCTTAAGGTCCAAAGATAATACCTTATCCATTAGCAATAGAAACCATCAAACCTGCCAAGATTTAAATATGCAAAATTGTGCAGGGAAAATTGATTTGCAGCAAAGTTATTCAGTGCAAATTGAATGTTCCTTATTATGCTTTGGGGACTCTCCAGACCCCAAAGTATAATAGGTGTAGGATGTGTGTAGGATGTTAAAAAAATAATATCCACCTCACTGATGACCTGTCCTGCCTTCCCTGTAGCCCAACATACTAGAGTTGAGCGAAACGGGTCAGTCAATTTCAAAAGTCGCCGACTTTCACAAAAGTCGGGTTTCATGAAGCGAAACCCGACCATAGCGTGAGGTCGGCCACGAGGCCGGCGACCATGGCGCCAAAGTCGCGTTTCAAATTATGCTTCAGCGCCTTTTTTCAGCCAATGATGGAGGACGCACACTGTGGGCAACACGATGACATAGGCAGCGGTCACCACCATCTTTGAGAAGGGCATGTAAGTGATTGGCTTGCTTTGTGTGGTGTCACAGGGGCTATAAAAGGGCGTGCACGCCGACCACCATCTTACTTCTGCTGATCTCAGAATAGGGAGAGCTGCTGCTGATGATGATTCTGTAGGGAGAGCGTTAGGCAGGGAAGAAGATACAAAAAAACTGCTTCTGCTGCTAGCGATTTTGCCTGTACAACACACCGGTTAGTGTGCAGTGCAAGGGGAGGCTATATTTTGGTGCATCAGCTCTGTTGGTTATTAGGCTGCCTTATAAGGCTCCCTGATAGCTGCATTTCTGTTTTCACACTGCTGTGCAAACTGCTTTTTTAAAAGCAAAAATACTTTTCATCCTCTTTTTTGCCCAGTTACCAAGCGTTCATTTTTCCCCACTTTTGTGTGCAGCAGTCCTGCTTATTAGGCTGCCTGCTGCCATACTTGGAACTGAGAGCATCATTGTCACCTTGCTAAAATCTCTAGGGAGATTCAAATTCTCCCCAGTCCTAGATAGACATTTTATACACCATCCAATTTCAGCCTGTTATATTGAGGTGTAATCTACACTGGGCCTGAGATATTAGTTCAGTGTCCTCAAGTCTGTAGGGAGATTCAAATTCTCCCCAATACTATATACACCTTGTACCTTGTTTTACAGTACCATATTGCTGGTGGTATTTTGGGTACATTTTTCCAAAAATGAGGAAGTGTGGTGGAAGAGGCCATGGAAGTGGGCGGGGGTTGCCAGCTGGTAATGATGGTGTTGGTGGTGGATATGCTGGTAGTGGCAAAAGCACAATAGCACCTAAAGCAGGAGGTGTTGAGCCTGCCTCATTGTCTGGCTCCACAAAGCCTCGAAGGCTCCCTTTTCTGGGAGTAGGTAAACCGCTTTTAAAGCCGGAGCTTCAGGAACAAGTTTTGGCTTACATTGCTGACACAGCCTCCAGCTCTATCGCCTCCTCTTCTGAACTTTCAAAAAATAAAAGCACTGAGTCGTCATTGGAGGCTCATGGTCAGGAACCACACCTTTCTTGTGTCCTTCACTCCTACCAAAAGTAGAGGATGCGGCAGGCCACACTACAGATTTCTCCATGGAGCTCTTTTCACATACCATGCCTGGGTTATCAAGTCAAATCGTGAATTACCCAGTCCAAGAAGAATCTGACATGGAGTGCACTGATGCACAGCCACTGCTAGATTTATCTGCTGGTACATTCACTCAGAGCATTACATTGTCCTTGCAGTGAACTGAGCCAGAATCTGACCCTGATGAAACTCAGGTGCCCCTTCCCACATACTATACCACCTTACATGGTGACACAGAGGAAGTTGCACATGACATTGAAGAGGAGGTGATGGATGACCCAGTTGTTGACCCAGATTGGCATCCATTGGGGGAAGATGGTGCCGCTGCCAATAGCTCAGAAGAGGAGGAGGAGCATCCGCAGCAGGCATCGACATCGCAACTGCTGTTATCTGGTGGGCCCGGAGCAGTCCAAAAATGGGTTACAAAAACAAAAGAGTTACAGGACAGCTAGGCCAGTCGGTCAAATTAGCACAGCGTGCAAGGCCTCAAAAAGTCTTCCATAGTAGGAAGAATGCAGTGTGGCACTTTTTTGAACAAAATTGTAATGATCAGGCAAAGGTTATCTGTAAGAAGTGCGCAAAGACCTTTAGCCGATGGAAAAATCTGAGAAATTTGATTACCAGTTCCATGCTTAGACATTTAACCACCATGCACTTGCAAGCGTGAACGGACTACCAAACCTCACATACCACATGTGCAACTGCTCCCAATGAAGGTAGTCAGCAACGCTACATCGTTTCCCTCACTGTAAGCCCACCGGTTAGCACACCACCAGCAGCAAATGTTGAGGTGTCGTTGCAAGGCCAAAGCAGTCAGGGAATCACAATGTTATTGCTACAAAAGACTGAATCTAGGCCATCAGAAAGAACACCAACTCTATCACCATCATCAACACTCTCTCAGTCCGCCATGTCCACCGCTAGTTCCACCATATGCAGCTCTCAAGTCCAGCTCACCCTACCAGAGACTATGAGTAGGACAAGAAAGTACTCATCCTCTCATCCACGTACACTGGGTTTGAATGCCCACATTGCCAAACTAATCTCATTAGAGATGATGCCCTACCGGTTGGTTGAAAGCGAAGCTTTCCAAGAACTCAAGGCCTACGCAGTACCACGCTATGACCTACCCAGTCAGCACTTCTTTTCTCGCAAAGCCATCCGAGCCCTCCACCTTCATGTGAAAGACCGCATTGTCCATGCACTCAAGCAATCAGCGAGTGGAAAGGTGCACCTCACAACAGATACATGTCCAGTAGGCATGGCCAGGGCCGTTACGTGTCCATCACTGCACACTGGGTTAATGTGGTGGATGCAGGGTCCACAGGGGACAGCGGAGGTGGGACAGTGCTGCCTAGCCCACGGTATAGGAAACAGATGGGTGTAGGCGTTTGACCCACCTCCTCCTCCAGAAGCGAAAGCTCATCCACAGAGCGCAGTCGCACGAGCACTCCATCCGCAGCTGCCAGTGTTGCGCACTCGGTGTCCCACTATCAGACAGCTAGTGGTAAGCGTCAGCAGGCTGTGTTGAAGATGATGTGTTTGGGCGACAACAGACACCGCGGAGGTACTGGCCGACTACTTGCAGCGACAAACTGAGTCATGGCTGGGCAGTCTACATCTTGAGGCAGGCAAGGTAGTTAGTGATAATGGCCAGAATTTTGTGGCAGCCATAGCCCTTTCAAAACTCCGACACATACCTTGCCTGGCTCACACCTTGAACCTGGTGGTGCAGTGCTTCCTCAATAATTATCCGGAAGGTCCGAAGACTGTGCTCGCACATCCGCTGGTCACCCATACACTCCAGTCGTATGCAGAAGCTGCAGCGATTGCTCCAACTTCCCAAGCACCGCCTAATTATCGACTGTGCAACAAGGTGGAACTCCACCCTGCACATGGCTGAGAGGCTGTGCGAACAGAGGCAGGATGTAATGCATTTGTGGGAGGATACACGGCCAGGCACTTTGAGGGAAGACATGAAGTTGTCGGGTGTGCAGTGGTCGAAGCTGAAAGACCTCTGTAAAGTCCTTCAGTGTTTTGAGGAATGCACACGACTTGTAAGCGCAGACGACGCCATCATAAGCATGAGCATCCCACATATGCGTCTGCTCATGCAAACTTTGATGCACATTAAGGAGCAGGCGTCTGCAGCTGAGCAGGATGAGGAAGAGGAGGAGGGAAGCCTTAATGACAGTCAGCCATTGTCTGCTCCGGGACCTCTCCTGGACGAGGTGGAGGAAGAAGAGGAAGAGGAGGAGGAGGATGATGATGGGGATGATTATTTAGGGGAGGAGGATGCTTCTCGTGGGACAAGAGAAAATGTTGACGTGGCAAGGTCTGGTACAGGGTTTGTGTGTGACTGGAGTTATGTGGATTTGCCAGAAAGTGCTCATCCACCCAGCACTCGCAGTGCATCATTGACACCGGGAACATTGGCCCACATGTCAGATTATGCCTAAAAAGGGACCCCCGCATTGCCAAAATGATGAACGATGACGACTACTGGTTGGCCAGTATCCTGGATCCACGCTATAAAGGCAAATTCCAAAACATCATGCCACAGGAGAACCTTGACCTACTGTAATATTGGCTAACAAACAAGCAACTCTGGTAAACCGTTTGTTTGAGGCATTCCCAGCACACAGCAGCGGTGATGGTTCTCCAACGAGCCTTAGGGGGCAACATGGAATAGGTGTTCATGGTGCACACATCAGAATTGGCGACAGGGGTTTCATGACCATGTTGTGGACTGATTTTTCAAGTTCCGCTCAAACGACTGGTAATACTGCATCGATTGAAAGTGACAGGAGACAGCAGTTGTCAACTATGGTTACAAACTAACTCTCCTCCCATATCGATGTTCTCCCTCACAGGTCATTCCCCTTTGACTATTGGGCCTCTATACTGGACGCCTGGCCTGAATTGGCACAATATGCCTTACAGGAGCTCTCTTGCCCTGCTGCTAGTGTGCTATCGAAAAGAGTCTTCAGTGCTGCTGGCTCAATCCTGACAGAAAAAAGGACCCGTCTGTCGACCCAAAATGTTGATGATCTAACTTTCATTAAAATGAACCATGCAAAGGATTTTGTTCCACCTTCCCCTGATGACACATAGGTTGCCAGAAAAATGGGTCGCTTTTGTCCTCCTCTTCCTTGGACTTCTCCAATTCCTCCATTTGCAGCTGCTGAATGTCCAACATCAACATATGCCATTTTTTAAACCTCCCTAACTAGGCTGCCTCCCTCCCATGGCCGGGGTCACCACCTAGTGCATGCAACCGTGCGAGTGCCATTGCCCTGGACAGGTAGGTGGGCCGACTCTTGGGCGCCGGCACTGAAACAGGGTCCCTCATAGTACAATCAAGTGTCTCTGACGGTGGGGGTGTACACCAGCCGCTAGACACACTGGCGTACTATGAGGGGCCCAGTGCCAGTACCGACGCTCACGAGTGGGCCCCCCTTGCTTGGGCAGGGCCCCAGCATTTGCAATATTTACCTCTCCCTGCTCCTATGCTGTGTAGTCTGGGCTGTCAAATCCTTCCCTGGGACTGCCGCTACAAATTTGGTGAACTGATAGATGATGGTTAAGACGTAGCTATGCCCTGTCCTGCTGGCCGGGCTATAGCTTCAAATGATCAATGGCTTACATTTCTTATGGATGTCGACTCACAATGAGATGCAGTGGTGGTTTATCATCAGCATTCACAGTATTCCTACTCACAGACGTGTGACATTCCTGCCCACATTTTTAAATGTGCCTTCTCATGCCAATCCAATAGAATCGCCTACAGCCTGTGGCTTCTGTCTTTTGCACTCCAAAGTTACCTAACAGATCAAGATAGGCAGTGAGGACCATGTCTACATCTCTCCCTGTGATCAAAATTTGATGGAGATGAGTAACAGTGATGGGATCAACGGTACTGCGATACAGCAACCCTTTCTTCACAAAGAACTGTTTTCATTGTCTCCACACACAAAGTAATTGAGGGTTAGCATCGCCTCTGAGAATTCTCCAGGGATTTTTTCCAGTGATTAGTAATTCCTAAATTTCTGCAAACACTCGACTTTATGTCTGTACTTTTATCCATCTCGTTACCTCTTGCGGAGAGTCTGGACTGTCTAACTGTGACAGAAATATATATGAAGATTTAAAAATACCCCAACGGTGTATACTGGTGTACGCTTCAAAAACATTTCCTTTTTTCTACTTTTTAGATTGTTGTCTAATCCATACTGAGGCTGTGAGTGTCTTTGTCGTACTCCGGAAATAAACACAGAGATTTTAAATGTTTAAACTATGCTATATATACCTGTTATCTGGTGATACTGTACCCTTTCTCAACTTTCTGCAATCTTGTCGAATCCATACTGTGCCTGAGACCTTCTGAGTCTGCCTCCTGATTACAGGTGAGTGGTGTTTGAGTGGAACTGTTGGCCAAGTTCAAATTCTAGCTGTTTTGGACGGTGTTAGATCCGTTCGTCGAACTACAACACTTTGATTAAAACTCGGCTGTTCGAGTTTCAGTTCTAGAACGTTTCGTTAAACAAAAGCGTATTTTTTTCACATTAATCAATGATAATAGACAGTTTTAGGGCATATTAGCGGCGTCTGGTAGCCAGCGGTGTAGTACACCTGTGAAGGAGCTACGCCGTGTGTGTTTCTAATAATTTTTTACCGTATATTGTCCTGAAAATCCTTTTTGGCCTAGTAACCGTGTCTGCTACTCAGAAGAGGAGCCCACCCGTGAACCGAGCTATGCCGCCAGTTTATGAAAGAACCAGTTTTTGACTGCATTTACACCACTTAATACTTTGGGCCTAGTAACTGTGTATGCTACTCAGCAGAGTTGGCCACCCGTGAACCAAGCTATGCCGCATGTTTATGTATGAACTGTGTGCTACTCAGCAGAGGAGCCCAGCTGCTAAGCAAGCTACAGCACCTGTGGTTTGGACATTTAATTTTTTCACATTCTTTCTGGAATGCCGTTTAGGCCTAATTTCGGAATTACGGTTGACCTGCACTTACTGGGAAATGCTTGGAAGAATTGTAATCCCAGATCCCCATCACTAACTGGGTTCAGCGTGTTATCCACACCTGTAAGCGATACACACTGGTCCTTTCATTGTAGCACGCGTGCAGCCCCGGAGATGTAAGGGCATGACAGACCTGTTATTAGCTGATCTCGCGTGCCAGAGCCTCGCATGTCCCTCTAGTAAGCTGGACGTGGACTGCGGGGGCATGCCTGAGTCTCGTTCGTTAACGGAATTAAGCTTGCAATCTGTGCAGCTTTTTTGTGGATGGCATGGTTGAGGTTGCCCGTGTTGAGTCCAATTAAGCCGCAGGTTCCACTCCTCGTGGTGGCCTTCTGGACATTCCTTTAAGGTTCAGCTTTGCAACCATACTGCCCCCGGAAACCAAACACTTTTCCTGACAGTGACATTCTGGTCAAAGAGCGCGGTGACATCGCGTCTGTACGCCCTCTGCCTAAATAGTCCAAGTGCAGAGAGATGGAAGATGGGGATGACAAGGAGTCCAGAGTACAGGGATTCCCTAGCAAGGAGACTTATTTAATTGTTTTAAAGGTTGGGAGCAATTTTGGGGAGCACGATACTCTGGAGAAGGATGTCTGGGGCCCACCATACACTGGAGCATTCCAAAGGTGGACATCAATCACTGGAGCAGAATTTACAGGGCCCATTATACACTGGAGCATTAGAAATGGGGCCCATTATATATGGAGCATTATTTGGCCCATAAGACACTGGAGCTTCATCCATGGTGAACAGCATATACTGTAGCATTATGTGGAGCTCATCATATACTGTATGGAACATTATATGGGACCAATGATTCTGTATGGAGAAATATATGGGCCTCATTACTCTGTATGGCGCACTATGTGGTGACTATAATACTGTATGGAGGAATATACTGTCTGTTTTTGGAGCTATTGGAGAATTTAAAATGGATATCAGTCATGTGATGTAAGAATTGAAGTATTTTTCATTGTACTGTACCGCTATTTCTCTGCCGTATCAAAGAATCATGAATTGTGTCATGTGTTAAAGGAGCCCAGTGACACTCTTTGGCCCTGGGCCCACGAAAATCTGGAGCCAGCACTACCCCCCCCACAACTTTAGCCAAATAACCCCCAGTTTTCAATGCCTAACTATTATTATAAAGTAAATTAAGGTTGACAAGCTTAAGGAATAAGAATTGATGTTTTTGGCATTAAAATGGGCACTGTAGGTGTGTTTCCTGTCCTCCACTCACTGACGACTTTTCTTCCCCATTGACTTACATTGGGTTTCGTGTTTCAGTCGGACTTCAACTTTTCACAATAATTGGCTGATTTCGTTCGACCCGACATTTGCGAAAGTCGGGTTTCGTGAAACCCGTCTCGACCCGAAAAAAGGCAAAGACGCTCATCTCTACAACATACCTCTTCTTCTCTCCTTCCCTCTTCACATTCCCTCATGACTAAACTTCAGACATCAGTAATGTCAGAGACGTTAGTGATGTCAGAGGCCTATTAGAGCTGGGAAACCAGGACCTGGAGTAAAGAAGCAAAAGAGGATGAGCACACTAGGGGAAGGGGAAAATGAGAGACACGGAGGACTGAACTGTTGGCTGTGGGATGATGCGACAGGTTAACAATGAGTTGAATACCATTTTTTTGTAAGCATTTGCCTGGCCTTGTGCGGTCAGCAAATTGGGAGCCGCAGATGGCTGCCATTTTACTCAAGTCATTTCATTTTCAATTCTGATGCTTTTATGGACTAATTTTAATATACTCTATACTTTGGCCTCAATTCATCAGAGTGTTACTCATACAACCCTTTGAAAAGTAACAATTTTTCATGCCAACTTCATCCACTTCAACAAAAATGAGAGGAGATGGTGAGTGGTGACATCTGCATGTCTAGCTCATGATAAGTTGTGGTGTTCCTTATGCCACAAATGTTAATACAGTGTCTGACTATACAAAGAGGCACATGCCACTTTTAAGATGTGCCTGATTCATTAAGAGATGTGCACATGTTAATGAATAAGGCACCTCTGACACTACCACACCTCCTATGTGGACAATGCCCATGTTTATAAATCTGGACTTTTGAGTTTTTCTAGAAAATATAGATTTAGAGGAATTCTATGAAGCCTGTAAATATCCAGCATATTTTACAATGCTTCTTAATTTACTCTTATTATTATTGTTATTATTATTATTCAACTCATTGAAGAAGACTCAATTAATACATTTTACTTCAGTTAGATTCACATCTAAATTAAGATCTCTGCTAGGAGACTGTTACTGATTCCATTAGCATGATGCACAATTTTGTCTAATAATATGTTGGACACCCTACTGGAAACCTAATAGACCCCATTTTAAGTCACTGGGGGGTTATCTAGCACAGATAGGGTGTGTCATGTATTAATTGATCCCCTGCATGAATTCTAATTTTCTGTACTTTTGTGTGAACCAAGCAAAATAATAGAACCTTTCTGTGCTAGTAGACTGCAATTATATGATATACTGCAAAATGCTTAACTGTCATCTTTATCATACCCTGCACGCTAATATAGCATGGAAAACTTTCTCCGAAGGGTCATGCACATGGCTGTATTTTCTGACCAAGTGAAGTTCGACAAAACATCAGATCACACTGTGACCAATGTCTCTCTATGGTACAAGATTTTTTCCTTAGACCAAGACGTTCCGAGGAAAAAATCGTGCATTTGAGTTTCATCCGATATTTGGATCACACTCAGCCATGCAAGTCCCATGGAAACCATTACATCAGAGAGCAGTCTGATTTCCACAGACTGACAGAATTCAGAACATTGAGACAATTTTTTTTCCTTCTCGCCATTCGAGAGAATCGGAGCACACTGTGATCACTGAGTTTGAGAAGAGTGTGTTTGCAAAATTGACCGAATTCTCTCGGATGAGAGAATCTACGGTCGATTGCACCTAGCCTAAGACTGTATTTAGTTATATAAAAAGCTGAACCAAATTTTTTAATTAAATTATTTCATCTGTGTTTGACATTAGTCACGAGCACTGAACGAATGTTCAATAAATCCATTACATTTGATTCAGTAAGTAAGCTACAATCCATTAATTAACCATTGCAATGGATTAGTGTTCTGATACACAACTTCAGACTAAGTATTGTAAGCCAAAATCATTTATACATTAGTTTCCAATCACACAGTCTACAGGAGGTCAATTGTGATCTTCTAAGTCTACGAGCATTCTTTTTTGTGTTCATGTATAATAGCAATCATTACCTGTTGAGACTAGTAATAAAAGCTTCATTGTTTAAAAACATACACATTTGATTTGACAATGGAAAAATCAAAATTGAACAAAATGTGTGTTATTATGAAAGGATTAATTCTTCATATTAATCTAATAAAAACTGTTCAATATAGTCCCCACACAACATAAGAACAAACAGAGGTAAGATATCTCCTCTGATTTGTTGCTATTTTTTTCTTGCCGTCAATACCAAGGATTTATGCGTTCAATACTAATCTCCCTCAAACCAGCTAATCATGTGAATGCGGTCTAGCTGCTGGAGGCAGTAAATATATGAAATGAGACGTACAGATGAAAAACCTCTGTAATGAATAAGCAAAACCCAACAATATACAACAGAAAAGAAGATAATTTGAAGGGTAGAAGAGCAAATCAAAACAAGACGTCAATAATTTGTAAAAAGAAAAAAAAGGTATCAAGTTAATTTCACAGGATTATATGAACTATTAAATACTTAATATAGCTGATTTAATGGCTCATTTAGAAATGATAAGATTAGGTTGGCGTGCTGTGGTTAGAATAAATACTGAAAAGAAAACAAAACAATTACAACAAAAGCTAATAAAGTACCTCACACTGATTTTTTAGAATTAGATAATTTTGATTAAATCATAAATCATGTTTTGTACAGATATGTTACATACTGTGGAGCTTACAATATACCATCTGCAGAATCTGGAGATTTCTGTGGGTCTGGCTGCTAATCTGTTAGGCTCAGAATGGTAAAGTTCTTTGGGTGCCTCATGTCTTGGACCAACTTACTTCTCACCATTAAGAACACATGCATGTTAGGTTCAGCATTAGGATCCAGGAGCAATAATTGGCTTTTGTCTGACAGCTATTAAATGTATTTGGCCATCTTAGGCTGGTTTCACATTTGCGCTTTTGTGCGCAGTGCATCGTGCGCACCAGTGCGCATGCGCACTGCGCACCTATATTTAACATGACGTGCGCATGGTCTTGCGCATACTTGCGTTTTCGTGCGCATGCGTTTTTTTGACTTTTGCGCCAGGCGCGCCAGACGCAACATGTTGCATTTTTTGGTGCGCCCTGTCTCGGCAAAAAAACGCATGCGCATGCTTGCGCACGGAATGCGCAAAAGCAACACATTGAAGCCTATGGGAATGCATGCGTGCGCATGGTCTTGCGCACGGTTGCTTTTTTTGCGCATGCGTTTTTGAGTGAAACAAGTCTAGAATGTTCTCTAGACAATGGAAAAAATGTCACACCTAAAAACGCATGTGCATAAAAAACCGCAAACGCATGCAAAAACGCATGTAAAACGCAAGCAACGCTGCGTTTTTTTGACGCATCAGCGTGCGCATGACGTTAAAAAAACGCGCGTTTGTTTTGCGTTTTTCTTTGCGTTTTTTATGCGCACTATGCGCTGCGCAAAAAAACGCTAATGTGAAACTAGCCTTAAAGGGCTTGTTACTAGTGATGAGCCAGCATGTCTACAGAGACATTGTAAATATAGTTCTAGACATTTTAGATAATATATAAAAAAAATTAGAGTCTAAACTTAGCCTAAGGTGCATATTGACAAGAATTAGCAGTTGACTTGTCATAGTTTAATAGTTTAAGTTTGAAAACCAACATAAGTCCATCAAGTTCAACTTATAGCCTGACATGTTGATCCAGAGAAAGGCAAAAACTCAATGAGACGACCTCCATATTATGGGGAACAATTTCTTTGCAACTCCACCCAGGGCAATCAGATAAGTTCCCTGGATCAACATCCCATCACAGAATCTAGTACTAATAAGTTCACGTTCTAACGTTCAGTATTTGGTCAGTATTTTACATCAGTATTTTTAAGCTAAAACCAGGAGTGGGTGATAAATGCAGAAATGGTGACATGTTTCTATTATACTTTTCCTCTGATTATCCCACTCCTGATTGGTGCTTACAAATACTGATATAAAATACTGATCAAATACTGAATGTGTGAGCGTGGTCTAACCTGTAATATTATATTTTTCAAGAAAAGCATCCAGGTCTTCCTTGAACTTTTGTACTGAATCAACTATTACAACATTGTGTGGCAGACAGTTCCATAATCTCACTGCTCTTACAGTAAAGAATCTGTATCTGTGATTGTGATTAAACCTTCCTTCCTTTAGACATAGAAGAAGCTTCCTTGACAGTATTCGCAGGCTGAAGTGTAAAAAAGATCACAAGAAATATCTCTGTACTGTCCCCTCATATATTTGTACATTATAATAAGATTGCCCATAAACCCTCAAGTTTAAAAGCTGAATAACCCCAAGTTGGATAACCTGTCTTGATATTGTAGGCCACCCAATCCATTAATAACCTTGGTCGCTCTTCTCTGTTCCCGTTCTAGTTCAGATAAGTCTATCTTATTAACACTGGAGTGGACAATTGTACACAGTATTCTACGTGTGGCCATAATAGTAACACTCTATTTGCCTTGGCAGCAGCCATCTGGCACTGGTCACTGAAAGTGAGTTTACCATCCACCCATACGTCCATGTCCTTTTCAGCAACAGTTTTACCCAATGTATTACAATTTAGTACATAATTGTACATTTTGTTTCCTCTGCCCAAGTGCATGACCTTACATTTATCTACATTATTCGGCTTACAGCTATCTCTTCTGACTTCTCAAAAGAGAATCAAAGTGTTTATGTGATTGTGATGGAGAGAAGGGGATGAAGCAACTTGCAAACACTTCTGGCAGTGACTTATTTCTCTGATAATAAAATGGGTGTTTATTTACATTTAAACCGCCTGATCCTTCTTTTCCCATAAATCAAGGAAGTCAAGAGAGTCAGTAGGGCCTCATATACATCAGATAAACAGCTTATCAAAATCAGAAGAATCGACCCATATGAATAAACAGTATATGGCAGCCTTAAGTTGTGGTTCTTAGACTTCAAAGGTTCTGCATTGCCACCAGGGGTTTCATAGAAAATGTTGTGGTCTCATGAAAAGTAATATCTCTTCTTGTTCCTATGTAAATCCAATATTGCCACTTACATTCAGTAGAAAGTATGATGGAAGGAGCAAACAGTCCATATATAAGACTGGAAAACCAGTCCTTGTTATGAGATGGGGGAACGTGAGAAATGGATCTTAGCGATGGTTGATGGATTAAGCATTCACTGATTGTTTTACGCTACTGCTTTATCAAAAGCATCCAGGGATAAGTAAAACACCAATCTCTTACTTTCTCTTTAATTTTGCCAATTATAACAGTATTTTATGAGTTTTATTAGAGATGAGAATTTTACTGGGAAATTCAATAAGCAGCAAATTTATTATCTGAAAATTGGATGTCTTTTAACATTGTTTGAGGTCTACATAGGATGTAGCAAAATAAAAATTCATTCTGATTTCACCGCTGATCTCATCAGGCACCCTCACTGCTCACCATTTCCTGGAGGCCCTTGGTGAATTTTCTTACTGTCACGTGGAGCAAACCAGAAAATCCTTCATTCTGGCGAATATGTATTTATGTAAAATGCAAGTAGATTTCAACTTCACTCGAACAAATTTGCCCATTTTTAATTATTATTAATTAATTTCCAAAGCCCAAGAAATGTCCATTAATTCTAAATATTTGGCCTTGTTAAAAGAATGATAAATGTATGCATTAACTTGCATAATGGTTTGTCCATTTCTTCACACTGTTTATAATTATTTAGTGAATTCATGCCAGACAGTACCTAAATGCTTCTGAGATGGCTTGATGAGATTTGCATGGCAGGAAGCCAGGGTTTAATTCCAGCAATCAAGCTTATAACATACTCTTCAAAGATTAAATCATTGCTTCCCAGGAGTGTTATGCTACACCCAGCCTTAGTTTATGTGCTGGCAAAGTCATAGGAGGAGTCCAACAGTGAAACGGCTTGCTTCCATTTCTTTCTGTGAATTATCGATTATGGGATGAGATAGAGGGTGGCAGAGCAATCGCTCACAAACTCCTGGCTTTTTAACTGTAATCACTGTTAAAGAACAGCGCACAGCATCAACTCTGGCTTTAATACATCTTTATTTCTGCAGCTTCGAGATAAGCATCATTCTCGCCTGTCCTCTAAAAGCTTTTCATTTATTAGGGCAAGGGTAAATGATCCTGCTGGATTGGTTTGTTGTCACAAGCACAAGGAAGACACTTAAGAGTCCAACCAGATAACTATTAGCCACAAGTTACTGGTATAGCCATATTTTATTTACTCTTTCAGTTTTATGCACATAAAGCAATTTCCAAAAATAAACCTGACAGTTGATACATGATGCCTGATCCATGTATGCTTGACTCTAAAATTCTGTGACATTTAAGAGAAAAACATACTTGAAAAGCAGCCGGGGACCGAGCCTCGCTGGAGACAAGTCAGACTGGCGGATCCCCAGAGGTTTCTCCTTGCCCTCTGCTTTGGGGTGACAAGTTTCTTCCTACACACGCATGCAAGAAGAGACCTGTCAATCCAGGGAAGTGGGCGGGAAAAAGTTGCCGGGGACCCACCTGTCCAACTTGTCTCCCATGCAGCTAGGTCGCAAGCAGCAAGTATGTTTTTCTCCAAAATGCACCAGCATTCCAGAGTCAAACATACCAAGCTGAGATCATACAGCCAGGGTGCAATTCTTTGGGTGCAAACAAAGGGTGCGGGACAGTATACGGGACTATGCTATTAACCTTCTGGAGTTGCTACAGGACGTAAAGCAGGTATACCCTGACAGTGTGCAAGAAGAAGATAAATGGCTAACGGAGCAGTTTATAGAGGGACTCCAGTATAACAATCAAAGAACACAGCTGCGCATAATGGCCCAACAAAATCCCATGCTGGATTTTGCACACTTTAAGGATAGGGCCATCTGGGTGCTGCGTGAACCAAATCCTAGTGGTACAGAGCCCTCTAGGTGCCCAGCAATTACATACCAGCAGGAGACAGAGTCCTTTCCCCAGACCCCTATTGAGATCGGAACACATGACACATGCACAAAAACTGAATGGGTCAATAAGACCCTGTTCACACCACCCAAGAACTAAGACACAGAAACAGAACACAGTATGACAAACGTGCATAAATACTCTGTTTTAAAATATATGTAACTGTAAGTAGCAAGTGCTAGTAAAAGATGTTAAAACCAGGGTATTTTGTTGATACGTTTTTTGCAAAAAAATGTACGCTAAGCCACTCCGCCGCGTCAAGGCATACCCTTCTCGGAGCAGTCCTATCTAATATATTTAAAAACCTGAACATGTGAATATACCTTCATGAGCAGGGTTCAGAAAGGTGCTGCCCAGTATGGGCTCGCTGGGCAAAATGGCTTTTTATGCATGTCCCAAAAGAGAGAGGCAGGGATCTCCCAAAGCTTGCATAAGCAAGAAACCAATAGATTCAGAACACATGACACATGCACAAAAACTGAACGGGTCAATAAGGCCCTGTTCACACCACCCAAGAACTAAGACACAGAAACAGAACACAGTATGACAAACGTGCATAAATACTCTGTTGTAAAATATATGTAACTGTAAGTAGCACGTGCTAGTAAAAGATGTTAACAAAACCAGGGTATTTTGTTGATACGTTTTTTTGCAAAAAAAAAAAAAAAAAGTGTGTATTATTCACATGTTCAGGTTTTTAAATATATTAGATAGGACTGCTCCGAGAAGGGTATGCCTTGACGCGGCGGAGTGGCTTAGCGTACATTTTTTTGCAAAAAAAGGTATCAACAAAATACCCTGGTTTTGTTAACATCTTTTACTAGCACTTGCTACTTACAGTTACATATATTTTACAACAGAGTATTTATGCACGTTTGTCATACTGTGTTCTGTTTCTGTGTCTTAGTTCTTGGGTGGTGTGAACAGGGTCTTATTGACCCATTCAGTTTTTGTGTATGTGTCATGTGTTCTGAATCTATTGATTTCTTGCTTATGCAAGCTTTGGGAGATCCCTGCCTCTCTCTTTTGGGACATGCATAAAAAGCCATTTTGCCCAGCGAGCCCATACCGGGCAGCACCTTTCTGAACCCTGCTCATGAAGGTATTATTCACATGTTCAGGTTTTTAAATATATTAGATAGGACTGCTCCGAGAAGGGTATGCCTTGACACGGCGGAGTGGCTTAGCGTACATTTTTTTGCAAAAAAAGTATCAACAAAATACCCTGGTTTTGTTAACATCTTTTACTAGCACTTGCTACTTACAGTTACATATATTTTACAACAGAGTATTTATGCACGTTTTTCATACTGTGTTCTGTTTCTGTGTCTTCCCTATTGAGATCGACACGCCGGCCCAAGATGATGACTCTGCTGTAGACCTACGTCTCCAGGTCAAGGAACTGACCAAAAGTGTGGCTGCACTCACAAAAAATGTGCAGTCCATACAAGTGGCTCCAAAGAATAAGATCCAGCTGGCCTCTAGTTCAGATGATGTCCTGTGGCGACAGCAGAGAAGAATCCCACCGACCAGAGGGAAAGATAGCGATTGTTACGACAAGGACGGACAGCCCATCTGTCACTGCAACAAGGCAGGACACATAGCAAGATTCTGTTATTTAAACAGGCAACCCCTGGGGCAAAGGGCCAACCCTCAGGAGTAAGATGACCAGGCCCACCAAGTTGGAGAGACAAGTATGTAGGAGGATGGCCAGTCCTGCCCATAGTGATTGATGGCTTCCCGATGAATGCTTTACTGGACACCGGCTCCCAGGTGACAACAATGCCATATGTCCCCTTTAAGCAGTACTGGGCTGAATCAGACATTACTCACAGCCCAGATAAAGACCTTGGCATCCTTGCCAGCAATGGTCAGCCCTTGCCTCAGATGGGATATAAAGAGGTGACTATCAAGATTGGCCGAGTAGAATTGCAGTCGCAAGGTTTGATTATAGTTGATATTGACAAACGAGAATGCCATCCTGTGATCACTTAAGGCACTAATGTAATTGAAAATTGTCTTGGAGAAATTATTGTTTTGTTACAACAGGTAGACAATACCTCCAGCTCCAGTCAACAGCGGGTCCTGCAAAAGGAGATCAGAGCCCTGATGCAGAGACAACAGGTAGAGCTGTCTGGTGGAGAAGTCAGCAGTGTCAGAGTAAGTGATCCTTTCTCCATTGCAGTTCCTCCCAGAAGTGAAATTTTAATTTGGTGTCGGACAGCAATAGGCCTCAGGGGTCAAGATTACCAAGCCCTGGTAGAACCCATGTACTCTAAAAGCAGGCCCACTATCCTGACAGTCATATTGGTAGTTGATGTCCTCAAGGGGACGCATCTTGAATTGTGGGGAAAGAGAGGTCCATTTACCCCCTGTAAGCCACCCTTGGTAAGCTTTTCACTGTCAGTAACAATGCAATAGAGGCATCAGAAACCTTGCTTCCATCTGACCAGGTGGAAGACAATGGCTCTGAAGGACAGCTGGAGGATTGGTGTCAGCAGTTACATGTAGGCACTGGCTCCACCCCTTCGCACCAAAAGCATTGGGCTTATCAGGTGGTTCGAGAATTTTAACTGGTCTTCAGCAACATCCTCTAGACTTTGGGCAGGCAAAATGGTACCAACACCATATCCTCACCAAAGATCATCCCCCCATTAAAGAGAGGTACCGGCCTGTACCCCAGCACACTATCAATGTGCCAAGAGAATGTTACAGGAGATGAAGGAGGCTGGGGTAATCAGAGATAGTTGTAGCCCCTAAGCAGCTCCATTAATCCTCTATAAAAAGAAAGATGGAACTATGAGAATGTGTATAGACTACAGGCAGATTAACAGCATTACACATAAGGACGCTTACCCATTACCTAGAATTGAGGAATCACTAGCTGCACTGAGAACCGCTAACTATTTCTCTATTTAGATCTCACCAGTGGGTATTGGCAGGTTCCTGTGGCAGAGGCAGACAAGGAGAAGACAGCGTTTATGACACCAATGGGCCTCTGCGAGTTTAACTACATGCCGTTTGGGCTCAGCAATGCACTGGGATTATTTCAGCGGTTAATGGAATGCTGCCTTGGACATAAAAACTTTGAAACCATTCTGCTGTACCTGGATGACATCATCGTCTTCTCCAAAACCTACGAAGACAACTTGGAACACCTAGCTGAGGTATTCAAAGTCCTGTCCAACTTTGGCTTGAAAGTAAAGCCATCCAAATGTCACCTTTTGAAGCCCAAGGTGCAGTACTTAGGCCATATGGTAAGCGCGGAAAGTGTGGCACCAGACCCTGACAAAGTCACCGTTGTCCGGGACTGGCAAAGACCCAGCACCATTCATGAAGTAAGGCAGTTTCTTGGGTTGGTAGGCTACTACCAGAGATTCATCAAGGACTTCACAAAAATAGCTGCACCCCTGTAAGATCTTCTAGTGAGCCAATCCAAGAAGGCCAAGAACAAGAGTCTTCCATTTGAGTGGAACAAAAGGATAGAAGAGTCCTTCATGAGGATGAAATTGGCCTTCACGGGAGATGAAGTCCTGACCTACCCTGATTATGACCAATCATTTATACTTTACACTGACGTCAGCAAAGTGGGATTGGGAGCAGTGCTATCACAAATGTAAAAAGGCAGAGAAAGAGTGATTGCCTATGCCAGCAGGAAGCTTCGTCCCACTGAAAGGAACCCCGACAACTACAGTTCCTTTAAACTGGAGTTCCTCTCCATAGTCTGGGCAGTAATGGAGCATTTCAAGCACTACCTGGCTGCAGCGAAGTTTACCATCTACACTGACAATAAACTGCTAAACCAAATGGAATGGCCAAGCTGGGTGCATAAGAGCAGCGATGGATGGCCCGGCTGTCCAACTATGAGTTTACCATCAAGTACGAGCGGGACATAAGAACACTAATGATGATGCGCTGTCCAGGATGCCCAATTCACCAGATGGGGAGAAGATCCAGGAGAACTCGAAGAAATCCAGTTACAAGCCTTCCACCACCCAAATGCAGCCCAGCGCTCCAAGGGGTGAAGAACAAGCGCTATATTGTATTGTATGAGAGGCCATGTTGAACCCATTGCCCCATCATGAGTGGGCAGAGACGCAAGATAGTGACCTAGCTGTTTGCCTAGTAAAGGAGTTGCTGACACAAGCTGATTCACACCCTGGTCCAGATGCGCCAAAGGAAGCACAGCAGTTATGGAAGGAGAGAGGCAAGCTGTTCATCTATGAGGGTAAGCTGTGTCAGAGGAACATCAACTTGCGCACACACAAACTGGTCTGGCAGATGGTAGTTCCAAAGTGGGATGCGCCAATGGTCTTGGAGGTGTACCACGATGGAGCAGGACACATTGGGTGGAAGAAGTTGGAGGTCCTACTTCATGAAAGATTCTACTGGGTTGGCATGAGGAGAGCCATTGAGAAGTGATGCCGAGAATGTGGCCCATGCAACCTGCGCAGGAAAGACCGTAACAGCCAGCGAGACCCATTAAAGCCAGTTTTCACAAAGCAGCCGCTTGAACTGGTAGCCTTGGATCACGTGAAGTTGACTCTGAGTAGGACTGGCTACACCTACGCTCTGACCATCATTGACCATTACTCAAGGTTCTTGGTAGTCATGCCTGTCAACGACCAAACAGCGAAGATAGCAGCCAAGGCACTTCAACAACACTTTTGTCGATCGCTCGGTTACCCTGAACAAGTGCTCAACGACCAAAGTCCAGCCTTTAAAGCAGAACTGTTCCAGGAGTTCTGTAACATGTACGGTTGCAACAAAATTAGGACGATGCCGTACCATCCACAGACAAATGGCATGTGCGAGTAGATGAACCAGGTGGTAATTGACATATTGAAGACCTTACCTCTGAAAGAACTAAACTAGTGGCCAGAGAAGTTGCCAGATCTAGTAGATCTATATAATCATATACCAGTAAACTCCACAAATTGCACTCCAGCCTACCTGATGAGGGCAAGATCTGGCAAGTTACCCAGTGATTTGGACATGAGCATTAACACCTGAGACGACATCACCTGATGCAGACTGGGATACGTAATGGCAGCAACAATACCACAAGGTGCAAGAATGTTTGGAGAAAAGTTTGTCCCAGGCAAGAAAGGAACTACAATCAACATGCTCCTGCAGTTCCCTTGACACCAGGAGATCAAGTACTCAAAAGAAAGAGGCGAGTTCACAAACTAGATGACCAATGGGAGACTGGGCCATACACCGTTGTACCTTCAGACTTTATTAAAACCAAGGTATGCCTCATTAGCAAGGATGGAGGAGAAACCTCAGAGGCAGACTCAAGAGATCATCTAAAAGTGTGCCCTGATCAACAGAAAGACAAATAGGAAGTCCAAGACATTCCTCGGCATGCAGTAGAGGTGGAAGAGAGAATCATACTATCCTTGGAGAATTTCCTCGGTCATGGACACATATGAATCAGGTTATCGAAGTACCAGTCCTAACCTTTCACCAGCCTACTGCACCGGATGAAGCAGAGACTCTTAATGAAACGGCTCCAGTAACAGATGTCACATCTGCAGTGGAATGTGGAAATCTGCCACCTGCTAGCAGCGAATCTGTCATTCTCATGGTGAGTCTTAGAGTCAGGAGAAGGCAGTCCAGAATACCAATACTACACAGGTCCACTTATAGCATAGTGACTAGTGTACTTGCTGCACCAGCAGTAGACACTAGAGAACAGGCCAGGTCATCGGAGATACCTGTTGTAATGATCACGTGTGACTGGACACAGCGCCTCCAGCAGGGCGAATTTATGACACACATGATCCTGGATACAGCGCCTCCAGCAGGGCGAATTTAAACAATAATGGGACGTGCAGCCGGATATACCGCCTCCAGCTGGCGAATTTAAGAAATACACGTAAAACTGGATACCCCGCCTCCAGCTGGCGAATTTAAATAATAAGGGTAAACACAGGGAACAATTACAGTGGTGGGCCCTGCGATAGGGAATGGGGGACGTGGAGACCTCCTAAGCTCCCCTGAGCCAGTGTCCCTGCACTCCTCACATTCCCTATACAGGCTCCTCGCCTGTCGCCGCACGCGTGCCTCAATACCCTAGCAAGCCCTAAACCTAAACCCTAACTAGGGAATAGGTCGGTGCAGAGACTAATCCCACCACTGCACTAGAACACACATAAGGAATGTCACAAACAGGGGAAAAAGAAAACTTAGCTCTCTCTGTGCTAAAGCTCCAGCACAGAGTCCAGCGACCGACTGCAGCCTTCCTCCTGAATAGCTGCCAAGAACTCCCTTCTGTGACTCCTTCCACACCAGGACTCAGATTGAGCTGAGCACTCTCTTCAGCTCCTTCCACCACCAAGGTTGGTTGCAAATGAACAACTATCACCAACAGTGATTGAAAACCCCTGGCTGTCCTTTATAGAGCCTAACACCTGTCATGTAATTAACGTGCACATTAACCTAAAACTAAAGCTAAGGTGCGATACCACTCACCACCACCGGGGACAGTCAAGACACCCTGAACCTGACAAAGTAAAAAAAGTTCACTTTGTCAATTTAATACCGCCAGATCCAACACTGGATCATGACAGTACCCCCTCCTTAATGAGGGGCCTCTGGACCCTCAAGACCACCCCTCATTAGGGAAACACCTACAGCGGGGACGGCCCGATCCTGAGTTCACCCCACCATTACCTGACACTTCAGGTATATGACAAATACACAGCTGGTATAGGCAATAAAGTTTATTTTGGAGGCACCACTCATCTCCACAGCGCCGACCTGGGGAACGAGTTTATGTATGAGTATGTTTGTTTGTTATGAGCTGATCAGGCTCCACAACACTCTTCCACAAGATGTTTTTTGGTGGCACCCATACACGCTCGTTCACACACAGGTCCGGACCTGAACGTTTATTGCACACATTCGTTTGTCATAAAACTTGGTGAACTCATTCTGGACCTGATAACAGAGGCGTCCCCCTGTGTCACCACACTCACACCCCCGCACTACACCATAGGGTACACCACCCTCCAACCCTTTCCACCACGAGGTCTGCTCCTCACAGGGTTTGCAAGTGGCGAGGGCTGGAACTTGCCCCTACTCCCCCGCCGCACAATCGCTGCTCTCACTGGAGAGGAAGGGGTCCCCTGAAGAGAGACGGCAGAGACAGTAGTCTCAAGGCAGCAGCCCCCACACGACTGCCCCCAGCTGACTACTTCCCTAGCTCGCCAATCTATCCCCGGGTTGTGTTTTTTCAGCCAAGGGAAGCCTAAAACGATAGGTACTGGCATTCCCTCCAAGACGTAGCATGACAAGGACTCCTCATGATGTCCTATACGCAGATGGATGTTTTCTACGACTTGGGTAAGGCTCCCCTGACTCAGTGGAACAGAGTTAATGGCCTGGACGCTTATAGGTTGGGCCAGCATCCTACACTTCAGGCCATGAGTCTGGACAAAATGAGCATCCACCAGACTGACTCCTGCTCCGCTGTCCACAAGCACCGGTACCACCTCCGGTACCCCGCCAGCTAACACTTCTGCTGACATAATACCTTGGGAGGGCAAAATGGAGGAAATGTACACTCCCTGGTTGCCTCCCTCCAAACAACCAGGGGTCTGCGGCTTCTGAGATGACACAGATATTTTGGCACGTAATGGGCACGCCTTAAGGAAATGACCAATCTGCCCACAGGAAAAACATGCCAACCCCACTCCCTGAACCGTAGGCAGGCCTGAACACAACCCAACACCTCCTACTTGCATAGGTTCGTCCGGAGACTTGGCACGCCCTGGGCAGGCTCCCATGAAATGGCCCGGCTTCCCACAGGAAAAGCATACCTCCCCCACCACGGCGAACCCCAGGCAACCCCCTATTTGTACCAACAACACCGGGCTGCCTGGGTTCCACCAACCGTACCGGGGGGTCCTCACCCCCGGAGTGGACTACAGGGGGCACATTTTGTGTATGTCTTTCCCTAAGGTGTCTATCCACCCGGATGGCGAGGGACATGGCGGCCTCCAGCGACCTGGGGGCGGCGTACTGCACCAGATTGTCCTGCAACTTAGGAGACAGACCCTGCACAAATTGACTCCTAAGTGCAGGGTCATTCCACTGAGTGTTAGTGGCCCATCTCCTAAACTCAGAGCAGTACTCCTCAGCAATCCGGGCTCCCTGTTTACACCTACGGAGTCGGGATTCCGCCAGAGAGACACCATCAGGATCCCCATACACAAGCGCCAAAGCCGCAAAAAACTCGTCCACGGACTCTAAAGATGGTGAATCGTCCGGCAGGGAGAAGGCCCAGGATTGGGGATCCCCCTTCAAAAGGGACATAATGATTACCACCCGTTGCTCTTCGCTCCCTGAAGAACGAGGGCGCAGCCTGAAATATAATTTACAGGCTTGCTGAAATACCAAGAATTGATCTCTCCCTCCAGAAAACCGGTCTGGGAGAGATATCTTGGGTTCTGGCTGAGCCTGTGCCTGAATCAAACCTCCAAAGCCCACCAACAGCTGCAGTTGCTGCACCATCTCACCGCGCAGCCCCATAATCTCTTCAGTAAAGGTCTGCAGTACCTGGGTAAAGGTTTGCATTAGGTCCATAGCTCAGTAGAAAAGAAAAAATTTTATGGTTGGTGATAATGTAATGATCACGTGTGACTGGACACAGCGCCTCCAGCAGGGCGAATTTATGACACACGTGATCCTGGATACAGTGCCTCCAGCAGGGCGAATTTAAACAATAATGGGACGTGCAGCCGGATATACCGCCTCCAGCTGGCGAATTTAAGAAATACACGTAAAACTGGATACCCCGCCTCCAGCTGGCGAATTTAAATAATAAGGGTAAACACAGGGAACAATTACAGTGGTGGGCCCTGCGATAGGGAATGGGGGACGTGGAGACCTCCTAAGCTCCCCTGAGCCAGTGTCCCTGCACTCCTCACATTCCCTAGACAGGCTCCTCGCCTGTCGCCGCACGCGTGCCTTAATACCCTAGCAAGCCCTAAACCTAAACCCTAACTAGGGAATAGGTCGGTGCAGAGACTAATCCCACCACTGCACTAGAACACACATAAGGAAAGTCACAAACAGGGGAAAAAGAAAACTTAGCTCTCTCTGTGCTAAAGCTCCAGCACAGAGTCCAGCGACCGACTGCAGCCTTCCTCCTGAATAGCTGCCAAGAACTCCCTTCTGTGACTTCTTCCACACCAGGACTCAGATTGAGCTGAGCACTCTCTTCAGCTCCTTCCACCACCAAGGTTGGTTGCAAATGAACAACTATCACCAACAGTGATTGAAAACCCCTGGCTGTCCTTTATAGAGCCTAACACCTGTCATGTAATTAACGTGCACATTAACCTAAAACTAAAGCTAAGGTGCGATACCACTCACCACAACCGGGGACAGTCAAGACACCCTGAACCTGACAAAGTAAAAAAAGTTCACTTTGTCAATTTAATACCGCCAGATCCAACACTGGATCATGACACCTGTACTGCGTAGATCCACTCGTATTACCAGAGATCAGATCCCTGTCCATTGTAGAGAATACATAATGTAAATAAATCAATAAGAATGTATAGTTGTAACTGTGAAGCATGAGAGCCTACAGAGACTTACTGTATGAACTATTTAAGTATTCGTAATAACCAGTTGTAGGACAATTGGGCCACAGGTCTATGTGTGGTCAGGACTTTATTTGTAAATAGTTACCCCAACTTGGCCTTGAAAATAAGCCGCCGCCATGGCCAAAAAAACAGGCCCTTCTACAGAGTGCCCTGTAGTGATGCCCAGGGACGACACACAAAGTGGCTAAGGCGGTTCCCACCAACCAAACCCCAGGTACAAGGACAAAGACAATTCCTGGATGGCAGCGTAAGGACTGGTCATTGCAGTAACTGTGTTATTGTTTTTTTAGGTTTTGATAATTTTTACATTTTTAAGACTTTGTAGATTTCATTTATTGTTGTTGTTATCAGTTATTGGTATGTTGTCTCAGTCCAGGAGTGCTGAATTTAACTGTGGGTAATGTGGCACCCCATAGTCCGGTTGCCACGGTGACATTGCCTCCCTTTAAGGGGTGATGTCATGCCTGGAGGCAAGGGGTCCCCATGCCAGGTAACATGGTGCACATGTCAATTCCTGCTCCAGGCCAGAAAGGGGAGCTTCCTTATAAATTCTGGCCAGCGGGTAGGGTTAGTGAGTCAGAAAGAAGTCTGCTGAGAGAGAAAACAGGGGAATTGTCAAGGAAACAGGAGCCAGCTGGAGTTCGTGAGAGGACAGTGATTGAAAGGAGAATTGGCAGTTGGTCTGTGGAGGGGGAAGAGACAGGAGCAGAGACAAGAGCTCAGGGGAATAAAAACTGCATATAGCTGACCCCAGAGCAGAGTGTTGGCAAAAAGAGATGCCAGAGTCCTTGGCTGAGCAAAAACTGTACGCCCTAACAGCTGAAACTGGAGGGCAGGGGACAGTAAGCTCCCTGGCCACACCAAACACTTGAAGGCATGGCAGCAGGCCAAGAGCCTGGCTGACAGTGAAAAGGACAGTGCCCATGATATAGGCTTATGCTGTCTGCCATACAGGTTAGAGATCATCATGCAGGAGAGGGCTGCAGCTTAGCTACAAGCAGCAGGGACCCTAAAAGAGAGCGCAGAAGGAAGGTCCCCAACCCCACCTTGCAGGGTAGATCCCCTGAAAGCCTCCATGCAAGACGTATCCAATCCGTCATCTGTAATTGATACCCCAGATTTCATCTACTTTCAAGTAAAAGGTAAAGAAAACTGCACCTCTCTGTGTTCTTCACTTATTCTCTGCACCCCGACATTTACCACCATCTGAACAATCAAATATATTTGCCCTGGGGCCCCGCTCTACCTGTGGGGAGCTGAACTATCTTTGCTGCATCACCATCAGCCCACAGCGTCGGCCACCCACTGCCAAACACCACAGTTGGTGTCACGACCAAGCACTAAATAATTATCCTCCATTTTATGACACGGCCAGGGTCACGGGAACTGATCACGGCCCCATGACCTCCCCCATAGAACTGTCTAGTCCGATTCCGGGTACCCCACGGTCCTGGTGGGCGTGTCATTTTTGGCATCACAAACAGGATTTTCAGAACCCGGCACAGCTGGGTACTGTGCGCCAGAGACTTTATTAAATTGTGTGCCAGAGACTTTAATGAGCTTTCAAATTACTGCCAGAAAAGGGATTTGAGAGTAAACATGCAAAAGTTTATTAACTTTTAGTTGTTACAGATCCTTAAAAGAGCTGCATGTAAACTGTAACATTGCTCATTCACAGAAAAGCTAATAGGTTGTTCATCCCTGGGGTTCCACTGCTGAGACCCTCATTGATCCCAAGAATCTCAATTCATTGTCTGTGAGACAGATGTAATTAAGTAAAAGTCTGCCACTCTTCTTCTAGCACAGACTTTGAATGGAGCTTCACTTACACAGAGGCATTATAGACCACCTTTCTAATGATTACTTGTGGTTCCAGTGCTGGTACCACCTGTGATCAGCAGCTTATTACCCTGTGGATAGGGAATACCTTATGATTCTGTGGCAACTCTTTAAATGGTTTCTTTAAGAGTAGATAATTTACAGGACATGCATCCTATTATCACTCTAGGATAGGCTTCTGTCAGTGTAACTAGATGCATAATGTACTATATCATTAAAATGTACCACAGTGATAATCTCGCTAGATAAAAAGAGTATGATATGCTCATTTGATATATTTAAGGAGTGTTTATAATCATATTTTCATTATTTATTTTCTATTCATGAAAAATCTCTTTAAAGAAAGAAAAATTGATACAAATATATTTGGCAATACCTATATGCTACTGTATATCAGACTTACAGTATGCATAGAAGCTTTATATAAAGCAAACAGTGGCAGTATATAAGTTTAGAGGCACTACATCTACCCTGGGTATGCATACTATTACTTGTGTCCTAGCACTAGAGATGAGTGGATCAATTCACGGATGAGAGAGTTTGAGATTAATGTCCTGAAATTCACGTTTTCACACGAATTCAAACACTTTGAAATTCTGTCTGCAATTTGCACACTATAAAAAAAATTGACTGGAGCCATCACTGCACTGACGAGGGCCAATAGCCCGAAACACCGTGTCTGCAAATTGAGATTCTGATTTGGCATTTATCCTAAGTCATATTACAAGACTCGTTAAAGGGTTGATTGTGACTTGTAGGATCGCTACTACCAATAGGTGGCGCTGTAGAGTAAAAGTCCTCTTTCTCTCTGAAGAGGCAATTTGCATATTGAACAGGTTAATGTCATTTTGCTTAGCCACACTCCCTACCATTCAATGCCATGAAGTTGGTACATCTGTAGAAGTATCATACCTTATACATTGGTGGTCCATCACATATCAGCATTCCCGGTTGGCAGTGGTCACTTCCATATAAAGCCCTGCAGAGCTGGTTTGCAACTGCAGATTCCAAGTTGCATCTCCAGATTACACAGGTAAGTGGACTGTATATCATATTGAACATTATTAGAAATCAATCTCACCATCGCTCATAATGCTAATGTCATGTTACATGGCAACGCTTGTTTCCCAACAATGCTTTTCTCTCTCTCTCTCTTTTTCACCCTATTGAAATTTTCACAAATTTCTTCACCTCAGATTAAATTTTAGGAGAAAGTCTGGCAAACCCTGTGAATTTTAATTTTAATAGATTAGGCTAATCTCTACACCTAACCAAACATAAAGGTTATTTTCTTAAGTAAAAATGAGTTGTGATTCTAAGTGGTATAAATGCCTATATAGATTTGTAATCATTTTTCTAATGTTAATCTTTTGAAATTTCTGTCCCAGCTGTGGCTGGTATTGCATGGAGAAAGCAGATTGGATTGTTTGCTTGAATGTAATGCCTTTGTGTCCCACAGCTAGTATAACTGGATGCTATTTCTATCTTGTAGAGCTATATGGCCATTACCTCCATAGAAACAATAAGGAAGAAAGTTGCAATGAAAAAAATGAAATTGATTTGTATAGTGGGAAACATTTCTTAAGCGTATCTTTTGGAGTTATAGCTGCATGACACTATTATGAAAATTCTCTTCGATTCTGTCAAAGACAACATGGGTCCACAGACGAACAGTCATAAAATAGTATTGTACAATCTCAAAAGGATGCAAAACCTAAAAGGTGCACTAATAGGTAGTAAAGAACTACTAAGTGCAGGTCTGAGCCATTCTTCTTTCATTATTCTTCTCTGGTATCATAGATATTTCTGCTAGACTGTGAACAATTGGGTATTTACTTGAAGCTTACTTGTCATTTCAAGTGACTTTTCAGAATAAGGATGAAGCATAATACCTTTTCTATCCATTATATTCTACATTTTCATAAATGTTGTCCTATCTCTTCTTTTCTCTCTGAGCTAGTGGTTGGAGAATACAGGTGCTTCTCACAAAATTAAAGTATTATCAAAAAGTTAATTTATTTCAGTTCTTCAATAAAAAAAGTGAATTGAATTGAACTGAAATAAATTAACTTTTTAATGATATTCTAATTTTGTGAGAAGCACCTGTATATGCTGTATAGTCTTAAATACACTGCACACACAGACATGAGACATTCCTCCGTCTCTATGTAGCACATGTCCCGGAGTAATAGCAGCATGCAGATCCTGTTCATGAATATAAAACAATCCAGCTCACCGATCAGGACATCATGAGGCTCAGAGCACGGAACCGCCATGTCTTGGTGTATAGAATTCCAACGAAGAGAAAATCCAGCTCAACGATGAAGTGAAAAACAATTCTTTATTCACTCAGATTTTTGCAAAAATAGAGGATAAAATTCAGCATAGTACTGACAAAAAGTTGCGTTATCAACGCGTTTCAGATGTCATAGCACTGTTAGTCATGAACTAAGGGTGCTGGGACACCTGAAACGCGTTGAAAACGCCACTTATTGTCCTTACTATGCTGAATTTTATCCTCTATTTTTGCAAAAATCTGAGTGAATAAAGAATTGTTTTTCATTTCATCGTTGAGCTGGATTTTCTCTTCATTGAGATCCTGTTCATGCTGCATTTTTGTAGTGCGTTTGGCAGTTCCACCTGTATCCCCCTAAAAATAGGATTCAGATGAACCCCGAATGGAATTTAGAATGTAATGACAAGAACACTCCATTTGAACTCTGTTTCTGCTTTTTTTTTTAAAGTGTTATTCTGTTTAGATATGCAAACAAACATTGCAGATCATATTTCTGCGCCTGGACATTTTCAGAAAAAAAAAAATTGAATTACATTTCAACTTTATTCGTGTAACTGAATTCTCCTTCTCGAACCCTTTCTCGAGGTACATCTGAATCACATTTTTAGGGAGCTCCAGGTGGAACTTTGAATGAACTGCAAAAACGCACCATTTACACATAGATCACATACCCTGTAGCGCAGTATCTTCTTAATGATATATTTAGCTTCTGTAACTTGATACCTCAGCGACCTGGTAAAGTGTCCTGTTTTGACCAAAAAGTCAAATTTCATAATTTTTTGAGAACGAATGACAAGTGGAAAAAAAATCTGATTTCTCTAACAGTCAATTAAATTCACCTGTACAATGGATTTATACAAAGTATGTGACCAGCCATGGATGCCATCATGCTGAGCAGTAGCGGGCCAGCAAAGGATTACAAAAAAACATGCTCACCTCTACAGGTGCCTCCATTGTCCACTGTGGTTCTTTGTACTTTTTTATTTTATTTAATATGCTTTGCTTATACAGTGCTATCTTATATATATATATATATATATATATATTTTTTTTTTTTTTATTTTTTTTTACTTATATTATCATTGTTGTCCCAAATGGGGCTCACAATCTAAATTCCCTTTTAGTATGTCTTTGGAGTGTGGAAGGAAACTGGAGAACCTGGAGGAAACCCACACAAACACAGGAAGAACAAACAAATTTCTTGCAGATGTTATCCTTGGTGGGATTTGAAGTTCAGGCCTAAAGTGATCACCAGGTGACAACTTTCTGCCGCAGGCCCCATTGGTCACTTCACATGCCTAATGGTCTTCAAGGTCTGCTTGTAGCTGTAAGTCCTAGTCTAAAGGGAACACCAGGCCTGAGATGCAATGCAACAGAGCCACTAAAGACCGAACGGTGGTCAGGAAACAGCGGGGACATCCAGACAGGTGAACAGTGAGATCAGTATGCTTTTTTTGCTGTTTCAATTAAACTTTTTGCCTGGCACTTACTACTCCAGATGCCCCCGCTGCTCAATGCGCGATGTCCAGTCCTTTCTGCCTCTGTTGCACCTTATCTCGGGCCTGATGATTAGAGATGGGCTGACACCTGGATGTTCAGGACTGGTGGGTTCGGCAGAACAGTTACTAAAAGTACAGGTTTGGGTACCTGAACCCAAACCCAGAATCCATTCATTTGAAGGGGGGCCCAAACATACAAACAAAGCAGTGTTTGCCACGCTGTCATGTGCATTTTCAACCTGGACGGTGCCAAGATTCGAGCGTCCAGGCTGAGAACCACTGGTCACTGAGCTGCACTGTTTTTCTCATGGTGCTTGTGGGGATCTCACCAAGGTAATGGCAGTTCAGCCTGGCTGGGAACGCAGCCTCTGTGACTAGAGCTAACTTCGATGACATCACTGCCGATCACTGAGGCTGCGCTTGCAGCAGCTCAGTCATCATTGGCTTTCAGCCTGGACGGTTGCATCTTGGCACTATCCAGGTTGAAAACTCTTTATCCCCCAGACATGGATTATGGTGTGGGACAGAACGATGGATAGGTGAGGGATATTGTTGTTTTTTATTTTTGTTTTATTACAGGAGAAGGAGGAGCTTGGTGGAATTAGTAGTTAGGTGAGTATAACTGTGTTTGTTATTTTTAAATAAAAAAGGAAAAGTGTGTTTTGTTTTTTTCTAATAAAGGACTTTATTCTTGCTGTGTCTTTATTAACCATATAACTAGCAATGGATAGGTGTCTCATAGACACCTCTCCATTACTAAGCCATGGGCTTGATGTCACCTGACAATACAAAGGTGACATCAACCAGACAAATATGAACCCCATTTGCCACCACTACATGGCAAGAGGGAAGAATGGTTCAAATCGCTAGAATTCGTGCATCTAATAGATGTGCCTTTTCTAGGCAGCTGTGGGCTGCTATTTTTAGGCTAGGGGCCAATATCCATGGCCCCTAACAAGCTTGAGAATACCAGTCCCCAGCTGTCTGCTTTAGCAAGGCTGGTTGTCAAAAATGGGAGGGACCCCACGCCGTTTTTTTAATTTTTTTATTTAAATAATAAAAAAAAACAGTGTGTGGACCCCTCTATTCTTGATAACCAACCTTGCTGAAGCTGACAGTTGAAGGTAGCAGCCCCCAGCTGTGAGTTTTACCTGGCTGGTTATCAAAAATACAGGGGAACTCACACCTGTTTTATTGTAAATTATTTATTTACAGCTCCTGCTCTCTCTGTTATTAGCAGCAAAAGGTATCGGATGATGGGAGCAGTAGTCCCATCCGTTGACACCAGTGACGGGAGGTGAACTTTAAGCCTCCTTTGACAGCGTGAGAACCACTGCTTTCTGACTAGTGGGGAGGATTTCACTGCCAAACTGAAGTCAGTCTTCGGTGTCCGTGCCCGAACAGTAGGTGTTCAGTACAGACACTGAACTTTACTTTTCGGGTTTGCCCATCATATAGAAGGGTTAATGGTTTGCCTTTAATTGCCTTTCACCTCTCATTGCTAGAATTTATTCTCATGACACAGCAGTCTGTCAGTCTCCTCCTCAAGGAGACTATACTTCTTATCATATATGTTCTCAATAGTTAGCCACAACATGTTCTGGTACATGGTAAATAAATTATGACTCTGGGTAGTGGTGGGGGCTACTTGAGGTACATAGAGTTACATTTGTTGTAAATGGTATAAAATATTGCCTTGTGTTTCATTATGTCAGATAAAGTGATTTGCCCATGACCTGTGTGCAGTCTCCTTTGTCTCCCAGCACGCTTGTAACTTAAGGATGTAAACTCCTAAATTGGCCTCACTGGTGATCTGGAATGCTTGACTTTGGGTCAGAATGAAAACAGCGACAACAGTTTTGGCGCCCGAACGTGGGACTGTGGTAACCAGCCTATTCGGAATCTATATGTGGGAGCTTCTGGGAGATTGGACATGCAAATCCAGCTGCAGCAAGGTGAGACATTTTATTCTTACATTTTGCTTTGCATTGCAATCTCTCTGGATCTCTCTATATCTCTGGGTAAAGGCTGTACAACACGGTTCAAAAGAACCTACATCACCAGTGAGTTAATAGAGTAATAAAATAATAATTGTTATCTGTATTATCTGTCAATATACTAACTGGGTGTGTACTGTGTAGCTGAGATAGACTCAGAGATAGAGCTGAGATAGACTCAGTTGTTATTGCAGTGTTTCAGTGTTGTTATTTTGGTCATTTTGGATTGGCAGTAAATCATATGAGGCTGTATTTTGTATAGGGCTGTGGTTTTGGTTTTTGCTGTTCTTGTTGTTTAAGAAGTTTTGCTTTGGTGTTCTCAGAGAGTCAGTGGACTCTGCTGTAGTTTCATAAGTTGTGTTAATTCCAAAGTGCAAAATAGGCAGACTGTGTGAATCCTTGTATGTATGTCTATGAGAAGCTCTGAATGAGATGAGAGATGAGTAATTGAGTATAAGGGATATAAATAAGTCCCTGATTGATGAGGGGGTTCCATTAGGTGTGGTCCTCTGTATGTGACAGTGCTGAACTTTGAGCTGAATCAGGCAGAGTGATAGAGATAAGGGATTTTTGTTCTCTTCTTTTTGTAAAAACAATTGTAAGGCATCGAGTTTCCCCCACTGCACAGGGGGAATCTCAAGCCATGTCCTCTGCGGTCTCCCAATCCTCTGCAGCCGCAGAGATTCCTGCTCAGCAAAGACATCGCTCCAGGCATCTTGCCCAGGCTGATGCTAGGCATCTGGTTGCTCCTTCTGGCTCTGCTATAACTCCATGCTTGAGTCAGCAGCAAGTAGACGCTTCTGGGACTAAGTCCTGTCTTTTGGGTACTGAGCATGCCCGTGGGACGACCTCTCATTGGAGGTCAGAGGTCACATGCGCAGGTCCCATTCCTGCTCGGATTGGTCCACTACTGGGAAGGTCCCGGAAGGACGCCACTATAAAAGAGTTGCATGGCCACTCGGCCATGCGCTAGTGTAGACTCTAATGGTTAGTTGTGTGATGATGGATGCTTGAGACTGTTGACTGACTCATCAAGAAACCCCTACCCTTGGTTGTGTTTATGTTCAGGGTTAGTGTTGAGAGTCAGCACCTAGTAGTGGCACTGCCTAGCATCACAGTGTCCCAGGCTCCTCTCACAAAGTAATGCCAGAGTGTACCATCCAGCATGAGGCACATTGTACAGCATCCTGCAGCATCTGTCAGTGCAGCGCCGTGCGCTGATAGAGCGCTTCCCAGTTAAGCGTAAGCAGGTTAGTGGCGTCTGCCAGTGCGGCGCTGCATGCACCAGTAGCGGTGCTACCTTTCTTTATTCAGTCCTGGCATCGCAGTTGCATTGTCGAACGCTAGTGGGACTAGAGGGTCTCCAACCCTGTGTCCTTGGGGCAGAGTCCTGTGTCCCTTTACTAGCACTCACCCTGCCGAGCCCTGTGATGTTAACAGGCTCCGGCGTTGGCTTCGGCGGCTCTGTGCAGAAACAGAGTTCGCTCCTGTGCACACCCGGTCAGCGATTATCCCGCCGGTGCTCAATTAGTGTTGGCCATTACTAAGCAGTAGCTTACCACCTCTGCACGGTGGACCCCGGGCTGCGAACGCACCTTACTATTATTTTTCTATTTGGTGCGTTCCGCCAGCCCTAGCATCAACTGACCACTGAAAAGTGAAAGAAAGGGAAAAAAAATTCCTGAATGAGCACGTATGAATGAATCATCACACATCATTTTATGTCAAGACATTGTTACCTTTCCAGTTTTTGTTGGAGATCCCGGACAGATGCGTTATAAATATTTCAAATCTACATCTGAGACTGAATGAATTGAGTAACGGTATAGCTCCTGTTATATGTGGCATGACATTGAAAAGTTTTCTGGATGTATTTGGCCAGAAAAGGACAAGGCTCGGTTACTCACATTATACAGTTATCTCCTCTTACAGTGAAAACCCATGATTTAAGGGTTTTGTAGAAATTGATTTTGATTAGGTCTAAGAACTGCTGCATTCTGTGTGAAGGACACTAACTTTCTAAAATTTTGATGGGAGGAGTGAATGAAACCGCTGCGCAATTGCTTGTGAGTTCTTCTCTCTGTGCCTGATGGGAGGTGTGAATAAAGCCGCTGCGTGGATTCTCTATGTTTCTGTCCTTGGCTTGCTAGGAGATTTGTGTATTTAGAGCAACATTACTTAATTGAAGTGGAATGAAATTTTGTAAGTTGAAGTTGGAAGTTGAAAGTAAAATATGGTGCCTAATTTAGACTTAAACTTGTCAGTGATTGTTTGGTCATTAATGTGTTTGTACCTGCTTCTAGTTGTGTGATTGATATATAGCAAATTGAGGATCAGCAGAAGGAGCTAGCCAACTGCATGGCTGATATAGTAGGTTAGAGGCCTATCATACCTGGGCCTTCTTACTTTAGTCAGCGGATTTTTTTTGTAGGTGAGAGGCAAGGGCAAGGAGCCTTCCAGCTACACCTTGGCAGGCTCGCTCTGACTTGCTACGCATGGCCTGTAAGACAAGGTGCCGGCACACTAAAAGGGCATTTCAGAATAAAGGTTAGCTGTGTAAGTTGAAGCTGCCTTCCCACGTTCCATGGAGCTGGGCTAGTAGGATGAAGGCCTATTCCTATTCTAGCCAGCTGATCTAACGGGTGAGAGGCAAATAGCCTTCCCGCTACACCTTGACAGGTTCGCTCTGACTTGCTATGTGTGGCCTGTAAGAAAAGATCCAGGCACACTAAAAGGGCATTTCAGAATAAAGGTGAGCTGTCTGAAGAATAAGTTAAAGCCATAGCAACTTATTCTGTGTGTGCAGTCAGGGCCCCCCAATGGGATTCCGAACCGCTATGCAGATTGTAAAAGACAGAGAAGAAAGGAAGCAGTAAAAGATGTGGGAACAATATTGAAAAAGGCAAAAATGCTAGAGTGTGAATGTTTGGATGTACAAAAAAGGCACAGACAATGGAAGAAAATAGCAAGTGAATAAACGATGTTTGAGAATGTGCAGCAGCATGGAAGTAAGGTGTATTGTGAATGTTTTGATTGACAAAGTTTAACCAGAGACCCAGACAAAACAGATGGACTTGTAAACACTGTGGTAAGACTCAGACAAACCCAGACTGAATAGCTACTTGTGTGACCTGTGCTACCGACCTAAGTGAATTGCGCTAAATCCTTTCCGGACAAGATCATATGCAGTGACATAAGACGCTGACATAATAGTGTGGTTAGTGGGGACATTGACCTTTGGGGAGTAAGCTGCCAGTAGACACCAGACGACCAACCACATCAGGACCTAAAAGGGTGACTAGAGTAAGAAAGATGCAGGAGTGTTATACCTGGAGCCCCTCTGACCAGCTAGCTATGCTGAAGCAGCTGCCTGACCCTGAGTACCAACCTTTCCCGTTTTATAGACAAATAAAGGAACTACAGTGGACATATAAGTATACCTGGGCAGACCTAGAGAGGTTGGTGAGTTTAAAGGCAGGTAACGTACTAGGACACATAATTAAGACACATACAGATGTGGCAAAGAATCAGACTTGGGGCATGGATGATAAATCTGCATGGTCTGGGGAGACGTACTGTGAATCATTAAAACAATGGACTACAGTGAAAAAATCAGAGCAGTGTGTACTCCTGACTAACGTGAGACAGCAAAAAGGAGAAAGTGTAGAGATCTACTTTGGACGGTTGCAGCTGAAATGGGCAGACATGGGGTACAGTCTCGTAAGCCCACTTGATGATAAAATACTGGTGAATGCATTCATTGACGGTATGAACAAAGACTTACGAGACACAGTACAGACAGCCAGACCTGAATAGAGACATGTAGATCCGAAAGACCTCCTTAAGGTAGCTAAAGGAGTTGAATAAACAAGGATGATAAGACAACCTGTCATGTATGCGGGAGCACAAGGAAAACAGTGGAGACGTAGTAGGGGACCTAGGGACCTAGAAACAGTGAGGTGCTGGAATTGTGGAGGAAATGGACATTACGCCCGCCACTGTAAAAACCCTACTATGGAGACTAAGAAGACAGATCTTTCACCTCCTTCACCTTCAGACTAGGAAACCCAGTGACAAATGTGTACCCTTTTCTTTTCCCCTCCGAACCTGGTCCTGCCTTGATGACCACCATAACAATGCCAGGGGGGAAGAGGCAGAATTTTTAATTGACACTGTGGTACACAAAGACTTGATAATGCCCAGACATGATTACTAACGAGATTGTGGAATGTGTGGGGGGTAGAGGAACAAGTGACTGAAGCCCCAATGCTAAACAGATAAAACTAAAATTACAAGATAGCCAAGAGGTGCTTACAAAACTTATTGTAAGTGACAATACCCCTATGAATATAGTCATGATTAAATTGAAAGAAGGAACCACTCCTCCTTGTTTAAAGCAATACCCCTTGAGCCTAGCCAAATCAATGACCCTGAGCAGGGATATTATGAGTATGTTAAGGCAGGGGATCTGGTGCAAAGATATTCCCCCTGCAGCACCCCTTTGTAACTCATTAAGCAAAAAAGGACCCAAGGATTCCCCTGACACTTACAGAATAGTTCATGACTTAAGGGCTATTAATGATGTTACAGAGAGTGTGACCTGTGACCTCAATTGTCCCTGATCTACCTACATCTGTCACAGAACCCAGTGATGTCAAAATGTTTCACAGTTATTGATTTGGCAAATGCATTTTTCTCTGTACCCCTGCACCCTGACTGTCAGTATCTTTTTCTTTTACTCACGAAGGTAAACAATACTGCTGGACAGTCCTCCCACAAGGGGGAAAGAAATTCCCTGCCATCTATTCAGCAGCGATGGCAGGGATCCTTGAGTAGTGGCAACCACCTCGTCCGCAGATTGTACTATTACAGTCCGTGGATGACCTCTTGCTCTTCTGCCCGGACCAGTTGTCCTGCAGGGAAGCTACAGGTTTCTTGCTATTCTTTTTAGCAGGAAAGAGTTGCAAAGTCTCACATGACAAACTACAGTATTGCAAACAAAAGGTGACATTTCTAGGTCACTGTATGGCTAAAGTATAAGACAACTGACTGAAAACAGGCGTTGCTGACACAGAAGCATGGAGGAAAACAGAGACCAATAGCTTACTACTTAGCACAATTAGACCCAGTGATCAGAGGGTCTTCTACATGTGTCCCTGCTGTAGGAGCTGATGCACTACTGCTAGGCATGTGAGACCACGCTGAATTTTCCTTTGACAATTTATTCCCCACATGACATCCATTCCATACTCGTACAAGTTCAACTAAAACATCTGTCTATGGTCAGACAGCTCCGACTTGAATGTGCTCTACTAATTCCTGAGTATGTCACCCTCAAAAGATCTAACGTTTTGAATCCAGCCACCCTCCTGCCTGTGAATTCAGAAAAGGGGGAATTGGTAACCGTATTAGCAAGTGAGGAAGAATACTTTGACATGACGCATGAACATGACTGGATAGAACTGATGAGTCAGGAGACAGTGGGATTTGCACATGTTCATAAAAAAAACCCTGTTTCTAATGCAGATTTAATTTTTTTTTGTAGGTGGCTCCAGATACCGCTAGTATGGACAATTCTGCACTGGATATACAGTAGTATCCTCACATGAGGTAATCCGAGCTGAACCACTCCCTCCTCACATGTCGGCACTCACTAAGGCGTGTAGAGCCGCTGCAGGTAAAGTCTCTAATATTTACACAGATTTGAACTATGCATGGGGAATACCCCATGATTATGGCCCTATCTGGAGAAGCAGAGCGTTTCTTTACATCAGCCGGTAAGCCCATTAAAAATGCAGAGCTGGTGAAACAATTAATGGAGGCATTGGTGTTACAAGTTCAGGTTGGCATCATCAAGGTAAAAGCACACACGAATGGTGATTCCGTGGAGGTAGAGGGCAACAGAAGGGCGGATGAGGCTGCTAAAGTAGCAGCAAGGCGGCCTAGGGAGCAGTGGACAGTGGCGGAGAGTCAGCGTATTCCAGCCACACTGAGCCAAGATGTCCTGAAATCCCTTCAGCAACAGGCTGCCCAAACAGAGAAGGAACACTGGGAGAGAATGGGAGCTGAGCTGAACGCAAATGGAGTATGGGAGAATAAGGATAAATTCTGTTTACCAAAATCCCTGTTCCCAATCATGGTGCAAGCAACACATGGCCCCACTCACACCTCAAAAAGTTACATGTGTGCCATGGTAAATGCCTTCTGGATCGCTCCTGGTTTCAGTTACGCAGCCACGAAACTTGTACAATCCTGCCTAATCTGTGCACAGCACAACCCAGGGAAAACAGTAAAAGTCCCTAAGAAAGCGACACCTAGGCCTCTCTACCCATTTCAGAGACTGCAGATTGACTACATACAGCTACACAAGGTAGGAGTGTATGCAAATGTCCTAGTATGTGTAGATCCCTTCTCTGGTTGGTCGGAAGCCTATCCGGAAAAATGTGCAAGTACTAAAATGACTGCAGACAAACTGATGAAAGCACTGATCTGCAAGTATGGTGTCACAGAAACCATAGAAAACAATAGGGGTACACACTTCACGGGAGAAATAATGAGGGAAGTCATGCAGGCCCTGGGTGTACAGCAAGCATATCATACACCATGTAGACCACAAAGTAGTGGGAAAGTGGAAAGACTAAACGGGACACTTAAACTGAAAATTTAAAAGACCATGGCAGACACAGGAAAGAGCTGGGTAGAGTGCTTGCCTCTAGCACTCTTTTCAGTCAGACACACACCAAATAGAAAGACAGGCTTGTCTACTTTTGAAGTCCTGTTTGGTAGTGCACCAAAGACTGGTCTGTACTTCCCACAGGTGGTACAAATGCAACATGGTGCTATGACAACCTATGTCCAGGCCTTTCAGAAAAGACTTAATGTGGTGCATAAACATGTGCCTTCATCCATTCCAGATCCTAATGAAAGTGAAGACCGTGCACCAGCTGAATCCAGGTGGTTGGGTGGTCATACACAGGCACGTGAGAAGGAGTCTGCACCCACGATTGACGGCCCTTTCCAAGTCCTGCTGACCACATCCACTTCAGTAAAACTTGAGGGAAAGCCCACTTGGATCCACGCCAGTCACTGCAAGAAGGTCCTTTACCAGCAGAATGACTGTTCTCCTAATCACCTTGCTGGCAGTGACAGGGTTATTGCACTCTACAGAAACAAAGGACAAACTCTTGAATGTTGACTGGGACAACAAACTTATTCGACATCATGCTCTTCTTATAAAGGACATGGAAGGACAGAAATTGAAAGACTGTTGGATCTGTACACTCAGCCCAGTATCTGTGAGGACTATGCCACACTCAGACTTACCTCTGGAGCCATAGAAGGTATTAACCCGACACTGCATACACAATGAGACTTGGACTCAATCTAGGTTTTGGGGAAAAGATGTGGCCCGTGATATATCAGCCTCATTGGCTATAATCGGATGGGCCACTAATCCCTGGTTTCAGTTTAATATAACGCGGCCTATGGTACAAATGTGGTGGCAGGAGTATGTAGGTAAATGTACATTTGGTATAAACAGAAAACAAATGAATACTTGGTGTGCCCATACACTTATGTTAGGACTTTTGAGTTTATACCAATGTATAACGTGACTCCTGGTCACGTTTGTGTTCTCCCCGAAGGAGTATTCTTGGTTTGTGGACATCGTGCCTACAGGTGGGTGGGTCCAGACATAAGAGGGGATTGCACTCTTGCCAAACTGACACCAGCCACTTTCATAGTTCCTCATAGTAAAATATACACAGCAGCAGTCCCAATTCACACCTTGTATAGAAGGGCTGCAGACAATAAGCCCCGTTCAAATGGTAGGCCGCATCTAGTAGAAATGGGGATAACAAATAAAATATTCAGTAGTATGCTAATATAACCCTTCATAACACAAATGTGGGATAAATTAGTGGAAGCTACCGACTACCTGGATGATCAGATTTTCCAGATTCTTGAAGTTCGTAATGAAACTAATACAATACAGAGACAATTAATCATAGTTACTAACCAACATACTATAGTACTAGGTTACCTGACAGCAAAAGAAGAAGGAATGTGTCAAATAATTGGTCCCACCTGTTGCAATTATATTGACCCTGCTGGCAATCTCCAGATCAGGGCCAGTATAGACAAAATAGGTGAACTTAGAGACCAATGGGTAAAACAACACAATGCAAACAGAGACTCCTGGTGGGATAACACATTCTCTTTTTTTAAATCCAGCAAATTGGCCTAGCAGGATGGATTTTTGGCATTGTACAGACTGTATGCAAAGTTTGTTGCTTTGTTTATTGTTTTATGTAGCTGTAAAAGCGCTATTATATGTATTACCTAAGCTATTGAATGTATGTATTGGAAAAGAATCTAAGGCTGAACCTTTTGTAGTGTATCATAGACCCCAGATAGCTATTGCTGATGGGGAAAGTGAGTGTCCACACTGAGAGTGGATGGGTGAAGCAGGTAGAAAGCCCCCTTATGGGTACTAGACCCATGAGACAGTAGCTCCTTTGTGGACTTCAGCTGACCCCTTGGCAAAGGTTATACCATTTACCAAAGGGGGAAATTGATATAGAAGGGTTAATGGTTTGCCTTTAACTGCCTTTAATTGCCTTTCATCTCTCATTGCTAGAATTTATTCTCATGACACAGCAGTCTGTCAGTCTCTTCCTCAAGGAGACTTTACTTCTTATCATATATGTTCTCAATAGTTAGCTGCAACATGTTCTGGGTACATGGTAAATAAATTATGACCCTGGGTAGCGGTGGGGGCTACATGAGGTGCATAGAGTAACGTTTGTTGTAAATGGTGCAAAATATTGCCTTGTGTTTCATTATGTCAGATAAAGTGATTTACCAACTACCTGTGTGCAGTCTCCTTTGTCTCCAAGCACGCTTGTAACTTAAGGGCGTAAACTCCTAATTTGGCCTCACTGGTGATCTGGCATGCCTGACTTTAGGTCAGAACGAAAACAGCTACAACACCCCTGCCATGCAGTTCCTGAAGTTAACGATGTATGCTCCAAGGCTTACTTGCGGGAGCAAGTTCCAGTCTAGACTAAACACAGGATCAGAAAAGTGATGCGACGGAGGTATGGATGACATTGGACTGGAAACAGTGAAAGCAGTTAGAGAGGTGAACAGTAAGATGGGTATAAGTGTTTTTTCATTTTTACATCTTATGCTTTTTATGGAGTCTGGAGAGACCCGATAGCATAATAAGAAACATTTAATTTCTGGAGAATTAATTCTCTGTTAATTTCTGGAAAATAACTTCCAAGAAAGTAAAGACAAATTTCAATTTTTGCTTGATACTTTCATCTTTTAGTACAGTGCCATATAAAGTTAATATTCATAAATGGCAACAAAACTAACTTCTTAATAATTTCTTTGAATTGTATACCCATAAACTCACAATAAACACATGGATAAAAATTAATTTCACCTGAGAATTTATCAAACATTAAACTATCATAGAGCGTGAATTCTTTCTCCCATTAAGAAATGTACATCTGTATTTCATATTATTTATCATGAAACAAAAAGTCATGACACAATATCAATGGTTTACTAATCCTATATTTTTAAATAACATGGACTGTAGTGACTTGTATTGCACTTTTGAGATGATGGCCAATTAACCAATTAATGAATTTTGCATTTTTATAATATCAAAAACTACCACATATCAAACAATAGAATATTAAATTAAAGACTAGCTGTAGCATGACAAACAATAATGTAAAGGCATTTTACAGCAGTTTTTCCATTTTTAATGTTTTTCTCAGCTGCTGTTCATGTATTTTTCTATTTGGAATACAAAGAAAACCAACAGTTGTCAATACTCCCTCATGATTCTTGCTGGAGAGTTTTTATACTAGATAACCAGTTCCCCTTAAACACATGTCTTCCCCTCCTTGGAGCCTTGAAATTATGTGTCATGCTGACAAAACACTGAAGCTTGTCTGATGCCTGGGAAACAAAGCAGATTCTCTGTGCCAGAAATGTCAATTCTGATTTAGATGTTTGCACCATAACTTTTTCATGTCTAATAAAATAACACACTATTCATTGGAAGATTCACTAGTTGCCAAACAGACTATTACAACGTAACATACAATCACAATGAAAGAATAAAAGGGTCTTTTTTCTTTAATTAGTGATTGTTTAAGGCAGTATGGTATATAAGATACTATAATTCAATAACCTGTTCAGGGTATACTGCAAAGAAAGTATAGAGGTTAAAAAAACTTTTAAAAATAGAGATATATCTGATGCAAACTGATTTCTAGTAAAAATTCCTAAAATTTTTGGGTCATGACGAATTCAAAAAACTTTGATTTGATTCATGAGGATTGCAATAAAAATGCCAGGAACAATTTCACACTCTTCTATAGATTGTATCAGCCAGAGGGCGGACTCATGATGTCAGGTGCCTCAGCACGGACTTCTTCATAATGCCCTCATCAAATGATCTAGCACAGGCAATCACTGGAGACTATCACAGACAGTATAAAAGAAGAGGGTTGGGTAAGCAGAGGCTATTTCATGATTTTACAGCCAAGAGATAGGATGTCACAGTGTACAATTCATTATACTTAGAGCTCTTTCATATGTCCTGAATTTAATTGTGCAATATTTCTTCCAGTAACATACCAGCTTGAGCCAGGGTTGTCTATGACCAGATATACAGAATAGTGTCTGCTCATTTCAACTATTTTTAGGTAGCAAACCACATCTTCCTGACTTTGCAAAAACACAAAGGTCTAATAGATCACTGCCCGATTTGTGGCATCACAATCTTTTAGAATATGATGCTGTTATGAACTATATCATGCAGCACAAAGCTGGAGTGTAGGTTACTTTGAGAACAGCCATTGGCAGCTGATGAGTGACGCATGTCATCTTCTGAAAACCTTTGAAGATTATACAAAATTTGTTAATAGGGGTAACTTTGGATACATCAATGTCAATGTCTTCAAAATTATCCTGGAAAAACCATTCACCAGAACTCAAGGGAATGGATTAGGAACAGAAATTTGCATATATTTATTACTAGCTGAAGAGCCTGGGGTTGCCCTGGCATAGTAACTAACTACGGTTAGTTATAACAAATTATAATGATTATATCTATATATATAAAGTTGAGTCTATAGCCCCACACTCTCCACATAGCCACATTCACTATAATATCCCACATCATCCTGTCAGCCAGAGCTACTGGACTACTAATATCTCACATCATCCCATCAAAGCCACCAGACTACTACCCCTAATATCCCACATCATCCCATCAGCCAAAGCCACCAGACAACTACCACTAATATACCACATCGTCTCGTCAGCCAGAGCCACCGGACTACTACCCCTAATATCCCACATCATCTCTTCAGCCAGAGTCAGCGTACTACTCCTCCTAATATCCTACATCATCCCGTCAGCCAGAGCCACCGGACTACTACCCCTAATATCCCACATCATCCCGTCAGCCTGGGGTCAGAAACAGAGCACTGAGTGGAACGGTCCTAACTTCCATACCAAGATCCCTGTAAGAGAGGCCTGGCATCAGAACCAGAGCGCTGAGGGGATTTGCCCTGACTTCCATATGAATGATCCCTTTAATAGAAGCCTGGGGGTGAGAATCAGAGTGCTGAGGGATTTTTAATCTAACTTCCATAATGGAGATCCCTTTAAGAGAGGCCTGGGGTCAGTACCAAAGCGCAGAGTGGATTTGCCCTATCTTCCATACTGGGGATCCCTTTAAGAGAGCCTGGGATCAAAACCAGAGCACTGAGTGTATTTGCCCTGACTTGCATACCAATGATCCCTTTAATAGTACCCTGGGGTCAGAATCAGAGCGCTGAGGGATTTGCCCTAACCTCCATACCGGAGATCCCTTCAAGAGAGCCTGGGGTCAGTACCAGAGCATTTGAAGGCAGCTGCCCTGACTTTCATAACAGGGATTCCTTTAAGAGAGCCCTGGGGTCAGAACCAAAGCGCTGGATAGATTTGCCCTGACTTCCATACCAGATATCCCTTTAAGAGGGGCCTTGGGTCAGTACCAAAGCGCAGAGTGGATTTGCCCTAACTTCCATACCAATGATCCCTTTAATAGAACCCTGGGGTCAGAATCAGAGTGCTGAGTGACTTGCCCTAACTTCCTTACAGGAGATCTCTTTAAGAGAGCCTGGGGTCAGTACCAGAGCATTTGAAGGCAATTGCCCTGACTTCCATACCGGGGATCCATTTAAGAGAGGCCTAGGGTCAAAACCAAAGCGCTGGTTGGATTTGCCCTGTCTTCCATACCAATGATCCCTTTAAGTGGGAAGATGTGCCTATGGGACGGAGGATGTGTGATGGGGATATGGGCAGGGAGGGGGGATTAATTTCTGTTGTGCTCTCTGCTTCTTTCGGGGGGGCAGACAATGGCTGGGAGCTTATGTTCCCAGGGATGCTAGATTTCTCCCACCATGTCAGAGTCTGCTGAGGTGTTGTCAAATGGGAAAACTTGCTCATAGCAACCAATCTCAGCTCAGCTTCTTTTAACCAGCTCTGGTGAAATGAGAGATGCTTAGTGATTGATTGCAAGGAAAACTGTTGCTCATAGCAACCAATCACAGCTCAGCTTCTTTTGAACAGCTCTGGTGAAATGAAAGATGCTTCGTGATTGGCTGATGATACACACACACATTTGTTTTTATATATAGAGATTGCTCTTTGTTGGTGACTTTCAAAGTCCATGCTTCATACTAGTGATGAGCGAACGTGCTCAGTGATACTCGGATTTCACTCAAGTATCTGGGTGCTCACATCTTCTTGGTACTAGAGGTGAGCGAATTTGTTCTAATTCGGTCGCCGAATCTGAATTTGCCATATTCATGAAATATTAGCACCCTATTCGTGCCGAATGCATGTTTGATGATCAGTTCCAAACATATTCGGTAATTTCTACTCTCATTGACTCTAATGACGTTCGTCTGTGTTCGACAAATATTGTAAAAACAATATCTGCTGCCAATCGTATCATATGAACAAATTTGCTCATCTCTACTTGACACTCAACGAGCATTGTCTGGTGCTCAAATTTAATGCTTGAATCCCCACCCTGCATGTTTGTTGCCTGTTACACAGCCAATAAACATGTGGGGATTTACTGTCAGGCACTGTAATGCCGCAGCCATCTTGACATCGGCATTGCTCTGTGATTGGCTGGCTGCATAACCTCATCAGAGGTTATAAAAGGACCAGCACCACCACTCTCGGCACACTGACAATATTACACAGTTCAGGGACAGTTCTGATTGGAGGCAGAGAGTAGTTGTCCAGGCCTATGTGCGCAGTTTCAGGTATCAGAATCATCTAGTGGTGCATATTGTTGCTGAACGACCATAGAAAAGTCCATTTAAGTGCTAAACCTTGTGCTTTGCTGTTTCTAAGCGATATATCCTGCATTTAGCCTAGGGACAGCTGCTGGAGCAGTGAGAGTGGCTGAATACAGCCTCTATGGCATTGCATTTCATTTCTAAATACAGCGGGGAAAATAAGTATTTGATACACTGCTGATTTTGCAAGTTTTCCCACCTACAAAGAATGAAGAGGTCTGTAATTTTTATCACAGATACACTTGTACTGTGAGAGACAGAATCTTAAACAAAATCCACAAAATCAGATTGGATGATTTTAACATAATTAATTTGCATTTTATTGCATGAAATAAGTATTTAGTAAAACAGTAGAAAAACAGATCTTAATATTTGGTACACAAACCTTTGTTTGCAATTACAGAGGTCAGATGTTTCCTGTAATACTTCATCAAGTTTGTGCACACAGCAACAGGGATTTTTGGACCTACATACAGGTCTTCTCCAAATCTTTCAGGTTTCGGGGCTGTTGTTGGGTAACATTGAGTTTTAGCTCCCTCCAAAGATTTTCTTTTGGGTTCAGAACTGGAGCCTGGCTAGGTCACTCCATGACCTTGAAATGCTTCTTACCGAGCCACTCTTTAGTTGCCCTGTCTGTATGTTTTGGATCATTGCCATCCTGGCAGACCCAGCATGACCTACCTTCAATGCTGTTACAGAGGGAGGGAAGTTATTGGCCAAAATCTTGTGATATATGACCCCATCCGTTCTCTCTTAAATACGGTGCAGTCGTACTGTCCCCTTTGTAGAAAATCACCCAAAGTATGCTGCTTCCCCCACCATGCTTCACGGTTGGGATGGTGTTCTTGGGGCTGCACTCATCCTTCTTATTCTTTCAAACACGGCAAGTGGAGTTGATACCAAAAAGTTCTATTTTCGTCTCATCTGACCACATGACCTTCTACCATGCCTCCTCTGAATTTTCCATATGGTCATTGGTAAACTTCAAATGGGCCTGGGCATGTGCTGGCATGACCAGGGGGACCTTGTCTTCCCTGCAGGATTTTAATTCATGACAGTGTTGTGTGTTACTAACTGTAATATTTGAAACTGTAGTCCCAGCTCTATTCAGGTCATTAACCAGGTCCTTCCATGTAGTTCTGGGCTGATTCTCGACCTTTCACAGAATCATCCTAACCCCATGAGGTGAGATCTTGCATGGAGCCCCAGACTGAGGAAGAATGACAGTTATCTTGTGTTTCCTTCATTTTTTAATAAATCTGCCAACAGTTGTTGCCTTCTCACCAAGCTCCTAGCTATTGTCCAGAGCTCATTCCAGTCTTGGGCAGCTCTACAATTTTGTCCACGGTGTCTTTAGACAGTTCTTTGGACTTGGCCATGATGGAGATGTTGGAGTGTGACTGATTGAGTGTATGGACAGGTGTCTTTTATACAAGTAGAGAGTTCAAACAAGTGCAATTAATACAGGCAGTGAGTGCAGACTAGAAGGGCTTCTTAAAGAAAAATGTAAAACCTAAAAGGTCTGTGAGTGCCAGAACTCTTGCCGGTTGGTAGGTGATCAAATACTTAATTCATGCAAAAAATGCAATTTAATGATTTAAAAATCATAGAATGTGATTTTCTGGTTTTTAGTTTTAGATTCTGTCTCTCACAATTGAATTGTTCCTTTGATAATAATTATAGACCTCTTCATTCTTTGCAAGTGGGAAATCTTGCAAAATCTGATGTATCAAATATACCATCAAATAGTTATTTTTCCTACTGTATATCTGCTTTTAGTGACCACATTATTTTTCTGAAAATATTGACTGTATTGTTATCCATAGAGTTTAACCTGTTTTGTGTTAAATTACAGTGGTTTTGCCCTATCCCGTTGTGTGGTCTCATCCAAGGAGGGAGACGAGCCCGGTCTTATTATCCCATCGGAGAGTCTTTGATCGGTGGCTCTGGTGTCTCTGGAGCAGGTGTCTCCGGAAAAAATCCTATGTACCACCTAACTTACACCCAGAGGTCCTTTCTTGGGCTCAATCCTCCAAGGTAGGAGGGCATTTCAGCATCAAGAGGACTACAGAGCTGTTGGTGAGAGCTTATTTGTGGCCTTGAATGACACGGGACATAAGGGATTATGTTCAGGCTTGCGTTTCATGTGCCAGAAATTGGTCTTCCTAGCAGAGGCCCACGGGCTTGTTACATCCTTTGACAGTGGTGGATAGGCCCTGGGAGATAGTCGGTAAGGACTTTGTTGTGGGTTTGCCCAAGTCCTGTAACAAAACTGTAATTTGGGTTGTCAACGACCATTTCTCCAAGATGGTGCATCTGGTTCCCCTTCGGTGTGTACCGTCGGCACAGGCCTTAGCAGTGCTTTTTGTAAAGCATATTTTCAATCTTCATGGGATGCCTCACAAGATTGTAAGCTATCGGGGTCCTCAATTCGCGTCTCAGTTCTGAAGGGAGCCTTATCAGCTTCTTAGCATTGAGCTCAATTTCTATTTGGCGTACCATCCTGAGATGAATGGGTTAGTGGAGAGGGCCAACCAGACTCTCATCACATACCTACAGCATGTTTCTGTCAGGCATGAGGACTGGGCACCCTTCCCTTTGCTTTAAATAACGCCGTCTCTGATTCTACTGGGCAGAAGCGTTTTCTCCTTAATTACGGTCAGCATCTGAGGGTACCTGTGCCCATGCCCGTCTCATCCTCCGATCTTAGTGTGGTGGATTGGGCAGTGGAGGTGTGTGACATGTGGGATCACACACTGGATGCTATTAAGTCTTCTAAGGAGAGAATGAGGGTCTCCACCGACACGCACCGCGGTCCTTCTCTGGTTTTTGCCCCTGGTGATTTAGTGTGAATCTCTGCTCGTAACATCAGGCTGCGTATAGAGTCCACTAAATTTGCTCCCCGCTATCTTGGTTCTTTCAAGGTTCTGGAATGGTGAATCCTGTGATATATTGCCTCAGCCTTCCTCCATGCCAGAACATCGCCAACACCTTCCTTGTCTCTCTCTTGAAACCCGTATATATTTGTCTGGGACTCTTGCCATGACGCTTAACAGGGTACAGCTCCAAGTGCTCTCTTCCATTGTACCGCAATGTGGAGCAACAAAGCAGGTACTTTGCATGCTGTCCACACAGAGTGACTTTTATCTCCGTGTGTTTACGGTGCTTGCACACAGCATCGCTCCCCCATTGCTCATTAGTTGCGGCTCTCCATATCCGCATGGTGGACCCTAGGTTGCAATTGCACTTTGCTATAATTTATATTTAGTGCAATCAGCAAACTCTTACACCTGGGAGTCTGGGTGACCTCCTCGGCCGAAACCAAGACTCAGACGTTCTCCCCATGGTTTGTGGACGAGTTGGGCAACTCTTAAGAAAATGTCCAGAGAGCCCGCAGTATAGACAAAATCCAAGATCTTAAGACCAGACTAAAAATATTCAGAGTACTGACTATTTTATTTTATCTTTATTGAATAATGTAATTCACATCCAAAAGATAGAGTTAATGACACTGAAGACTATATATTAGCACAAGAATTTTATTTATATCTCATAATTTTTTAATAATAAAATTAACATACAATTAAAGCAGATACACAATTAGGTTGCAAAGGGCACGAAGAGACAAAAACCGGCCAGCAATAAAACATATATGGTGAACAATAGATGTCAGGTAGTGATATAATCCAATATGCACAATCAATATATATACTCACAATTATACATGTATATCCACCCAAATATGTAAGAAATAAATATATATATCACAATTTATAAAAATAAAGTGCTCTGTTCACAAATAATTAAACCATTTATTCGCCTGAATGTGCAAAAATATATATATAATATGTCACAAATTGTAACTATAAAGTGCCCTGTGCACATATAAATAAATCATTTAATAATTATAACCCAGTGCAGTGATGTTTGTTCCAATATGCCACCACCTAACGATAAGAAAGTGCTCTGCAAAATATAAAAGGCTATATAGCCTTTACTTCATAGTAAGCAATAACATATTGAATGCAAAAAGATGACATAACACTATTATAAATCACCACTGACTGCTGACAGCCATCAACGCTGATATAGCAGTGGAGTTAAATAAAAGAATATTGTGACTTCATATGATACTGACCAGAGTCTCCACCTGCACCCTGCACACAGCACTCCAACGCACGTTTCGCTCTTTCTTCGTCAGGCAGATCTTTTATATCGCTCCCGTGCAGTAGGCAGTGATTCTGTCATGATCTGAAGTGATCTGACAGTTTTAAAAGCACAGAGTGAACTTTTTTCCCTTTTGGCAAGTTGCCAAGGTGACTTGACTGTCCCCGGTGGTGGTTAGTGGTATCGCACCTTAGGTTTTCAGTTTAAAGTTCTCTGTAATTATGATTCATAGAATCATAGAATCATAGAATCGTAGAGTTGGAAGGGACCTCCTGGGCCATCTGGTCCAACCCCCTGCTCAAAGCAGGATTCGCTAAATCATCCCAGTCAGATGTCTGTCCAGCCTCTGTTTGAAGACTTCCATTGAAGGAGAACTCACCACTTCTCGTGGCAGCCTGTTCCACTCATTGATCACTCTGTCAAAAAGTTGAATACCAGTTGATGTTACATTTCCTTTCTGAGAGAAAACAGATGCAAAATAGGAATTTAAAAGTTCAGCCTTCTCAACATCCTGTCTTACCATTTCATCATTTTCATCCTGTAAAAATCCTATAGCATCTTTGACTTTTCTTTTACTTTTGACATATCCCCAAAATCCTTTATTATTGTTTTTGACATCTCTTGCAAGCCTCAATTCATTTTCAGCTTTAGATAATCTGATTTGTGCCCTGCAGGTTCTGCAGACAGCATTATATTCTTCTTTAGATATGCCTCCCTCTTTCCATTTTATAAACATTTTTTTCTTCCTTTTTAGCATGTGCTTAAGTTCTGTGTTCATCCATCCTGGTTTCCTTAAATGCTTCCTATTCTTCCCTCTTTTCGGAATTGTTAACAACTGTGCTTTGAGAATTTCATTTTTCAAGATTTCCCATCCCTCCTGGACATTTTTGTCTTTTAGGATATCCAGCCATTGGATCCCTCCAATTCTCTTTCTGAATCCCTTAAAATCTGCCTTTCTGAAATCTAACCTTGACGTCTGAGTCTTCACAGGTCTTCCGCCTCTAGTTATCCAAAATTCTAAAATAGCATGGTCACTACCTCCTAGGGTCCCAGCCACTTTTACCTCCTCAACCATTTCCTCCCTGTTTATAAGGATTAGATCCAAGGTAGCAGTTCCCCTTGTTTTCTCCCTTACCTTTTGGAAGATAAAGTTGTCAGCAAGAGAGGATAAGAATTTCCTTGACCTGTTAGTTTTGCCTGAGAGAGATTCCCAACAAATGTCTGGATAGTTGAAATCTCCCATGACAACTATGTCATATTTTTTGGAGAACTTGGCCATTTGATGCATAAAGAGTTCATCCATATCTTCAGCTTGCACAGGCGGCCTGTAGTAAATGCCTACAATGGTGTCCTTTCCATTGTTCTGTCCTTGTATTCTTACCCAAACAGTTTCCACAGAACGCCCAGTCTCTGAAGCTTCAATCTCTGTGCAGATATACGTGTTTCTAACATACAATGCGACACCCCCTCCTCGTTTATCAAATCTGTTTCTTGCAAATAAGTTGTATCCTTCTAGTCTTGTATTCCAATCATGTGTATTGTCCCACCAAGTTTCAGTGATTCCAATGACATCATATTTCTTTTCCTGTGTTAGTAGTTCCAATTCTCCTTGTTTGTTGCCCATGCTTTGTGCATTAGTATAGAAGCATTTTAGTTTGTGATTGGTTTCTCTTTCTCCAATATTTTTATTAATTAGATTCTTTCGTCTTTGTTCTTTCTTTCCACTTCTAATAGCAGAGTTCTCAATAGCATTTGTCAGGTGTATGGCTTTTTCTGGTCTTTTGCTTCCCTTCCCATGTTGTTCTAGTTTAAAGCTCTCCTTACAAGTGTAGCAAGGCAACTTCCAAATACATGCTTTCCAGTCTTCGTAAGGTGCACCCCATCTCTAGCAAGTAGTCCATCGTGTAAGTAGTTCACTCCGTGATCCAGAAATCCAAATCGTTGCTGACGGCACCATCGACGTAGCCAGTTGTTCACCTGCAGAATCTTATTCCACCTCCTTGTTCCATGGCCATCCACTGGGAGGATGGAAAAGAAGACCACCTGTGGGTGTGGGGCTCTATAAATGAGTCTCAGGGTGTGCAATCACGTCTGGTGATATTCATTCATTCTTTGATTCTGTGTTGGTGAGAGCCTGGTGGAAGGATGGAGCTGAGGAGGAGTCCTGCGCAGCTTAGCCAGGGGGGACGGGTGTCAGCTATGGTGTCTGGATGAAGGGCTGGCATGGCGTGGTGGGGTCGCAGTGATGGTGTCAGCGGGAAGTGTCTGCATGGACTGGTGGAGTGGCGACTATGGAGAGTGGCACTCACCATGTGGGACTTGGCTGCTGAGCTGGACTCAAGCATGCTTGACTTCGTGGCAGAAGCTGAACTCCTCTTCGGGACTCTGTTACTAAGCAGCAGCAACTGGTGGTGGACCCTGCTCCAAGGCTGCACTATGGTGAAGGATCCTGTTATGGTGATGGATCCAGGTGGAGGAGAAGATGCACGCAGGTGGAGGGCTCTGTTGCAGGAGCATAAGCACAGAGCATAAAGCTAAGTGGTGTCCCCCTGTATTGTCTCTTTCCCTCATGTGTGTTGTTAGTGCAGTGGTGGGATTAGTTTCCGCACCGACCAATTCCCTAGTGAGGGTTTAGGGTCAGGGCGAGCAAGGGCTTTGAGGTACGCGTGCGGCGCCCGGTGCGGAACCGGCATAGGGAACGTTAGGAGTGCAGGGACACTGGCTCAGGGGAGCTCAGGAGGTCTCCACTTCCCTTTTCCCTATCGCAGGGCCCACCATTGTTAATGTTTCCCAGGTCCCCCTTATTATTTAAATTCGCCCCACTGGAGGCGCTGTATCCAGGGTCACGTGTGTTATGGGTTCGCCTTGCGGTACCATCTGCGTCCAGACACACAGTGACCGTGACATTATCACCAGCCTTACCTTTTTTCTGGTGAGCCTTTGGCCATGTGGAGACCTGTGAGCAATTGCTGCTGGGCTTCACTGAGGTGAGTGAAGAGCTGCATGGTGTTGAAGCAGCTGCGGCAGCAATTATCAGGGTCTGGGGCCTTTCCTCTGGCTCAACCAGAAAATCAAAATTGCGGCTCTGGCATTGAAGCCCCCTAGTGTCGCTGCTGGGGAGCGGGACTTGCTCATGCACGCGGAGGTACCCAGGCAGGTGGGAGGAGTTGGTGCCCACGGAGCTGCCTGGTATTCCTCAAGGTGAAGGGGTACGTCCCTGTGGTGAGCAGACTGGTGTGATAGTCCACGGGGTTTACGCCAAATCTTCAATACCACCGAAGAAGCCGCCCCCTCCTGGTCATTTGGAGGTAGGCGACCAGCGAGTGTATATTTCCTCCAGATTCCGGTGCCCTTCTCCTCCAGGTGTGAGCGGCAGGTGTGCTGCGGGGGAGTAGGGACAAATCTTACCCCTCGCTATTAACCAACCCTGAGAGGCGGAGACCTCATGGTGAAAGGGTTGGAGGATGGTGTCCCTTGGTGAATAGCGGGGGTGTGAGTGTGGTGACAGCAGGGGGACGCCTCTGTTGTCGAGTCCAGAGTGAGTTCAGCAAAATATGACAAACGAATGTGTGCAATAAACGTTCAGGTCCGGACCTGTGTGTGAACGAGCATGTATGGTGGCCACCAAAAAACATCTTGTGGAAGTGTGTTGTGGAGTCTGATCAGCTCATAGCAAACATATACATACATAACCTCGTTGGCCAGGTCGGCACTGTGGAGATGAGTGGTGCCTCCAGAACGAACATTATTGCTAATTCCAGCTGTGCGTTTGTCATTAACCTGAAGTGTCAGGTAGTGGTGGGGTGAACTCAGGATCTGGGCGTCCCCACTGTAGGTGTTTCCCTAATGAGGAGTGATCTTGAGGGTCCAGAGGCCCCTCATTAAGGAGGGGGTACTGTCATGATCTGAAGTGATCTGACAGTTTTAAAAGCACAGAGTGAACTTTTTTTCCTTTTGGCAAGTTGCCAAGGTGACTTGACTGTCCCCGGTGGTGGTTAGTGGTATCGCACCTTAGGTTTTCAGTTTAAAGTTCTCTGTAATTATGATTCAGGTGTGGGGCTCTATAAATGAGTCTCAGGGTGTGCAATCACGGCTGGTGATATTCATTCATTCTTTGATTCTGAGTTGGTGAGAGCCTGGTGGAAGGATGGAGCTGAGGAGGAGTCCTGCACAGCTTAGCCAGCGGGGACGGGTGTCAGCTATGGTGTCTGGATGAAGGGCTGGCATGGCGTGGTGGGGTCGCAGTGATGGTGTCAGCGGGAAGTGTCTGCATGGACTGGTGGAGTGGCGACTATGGAGAGTGGCACTCACCATGTGGGACTTGGCTGCTGAGCTGGACTCAAGCATGCTTGACTTCGTGGCAGAAGCTGAACTCCTCTTTGGGACTCTGTTACTAAGCAGCAGCAACTGGTGGTGGACCCTGCTCCAAGGCTGCACTATGGTGAAGGATCCTGTTATGGTGATGGATCCAGGTGGAGAAGACGCACGCAGGTGGAGGGCTCTGTTGCAGGAGCATAAGCACAGAGCATAAAGCTAAGTGGTGTCCCCCTGTATTGTCTCTTTCCCTCATGTGTGTTGTTAGTGCAGTGGTGGGATTAGTTTCCGCACCGACCAATTCCCTAGTGAGGGTTTAGGGTCAGGGCGAGCAAGGGCTTTGAGGTACGCGTGCGGCGCCCGGTGCGGAACCGGCATAGGGAACGTTAGGAGTGCAGGGACACTGGCTCAGGGGAGCTCAGGAGGTCTCCACTTCCCTTTTCCCTATCGCAGGGCCCACCATTGTTAATGTTTCCCAGGTCCCCCTTATTATTTAAATTCGCCGTACTGGAGGCGGGGTTTCCAGAATTTATATTAACGTGTAATACCTAAATTCGCCAGGTGGAGGCGGTGTATCCATCTGCACGTTTTATTATTTAAATTCGCCCCACTGGAGGCGCTGTATCCAGGGTCACGTGTGTTATGGGTTCGCCTTGCGGTAACATCTGCGTCCAGACACACAGTGACCGTGACAGATTCCTTCAGAGTTACCAGATTCTGTCTCATTGCCGCCAGCCTCTCATGAACTGCAGGCACTGGTGCATCGATCGGGTCATCTGGGAAGAAAATTGGGATGATAACCCAGGTTGGCAAAGAAGGGTGCTACCTTAGCAGAAGAACTCTGAGAGTTGTTGTAACAAAATTCTGCTAGCGGAAGCAACTCCAACCAGTCATCTTGTGAACGGCTGATATACCTTCGATGATACTGTTCCAGAGTGTGATTGTTCCGCTCTGTCTGCCCATTAGTCTGAGGATGATATGCAGAAGACAGACAAACATTAACATCAAGCGCAGAACAGAATTGCTTCCAGAATCTGGACATAAACTGCACTCCCTGATCAGAGATGATTTCGTCCAGAACTCCATGCAGTTGGAACACATTCTAGATGACCAGATCCACTGTCTCCTTGGCTGAGGGAAGACCAGTGCAAGGAATGAAGTGGGCAGCCTTAGTAAGGCGTTCTGTAACTACCCGAATATAATTCTTTCCCCTGAGGTGAGCAATTGAAATCTAAAGTCCATCGAAATAGACCCCCAATGATGAGAGGGGACGGGTAGTGGTTGAAGCAGTCCAGTAGGTGATACTAAAAGTGCACATACCTCACAAGAGAGAAAGTAGCTCTTCACGTCTTTCAGACAGGTAGGCTACCAAAAAGAGGCTCAGGAACTTCTGTGTCTTCTGTACCCCCCGATGACCCACCAACTTGGAATCATGGACAAACTTGAGGACCTGCAGCTTTACAGCCTCTGGAACGTATAAACATTGATCCAGGACCCACATACCGTTCTTGAGAACTAAGTTCACTCCAACAAAGTTGGCATCAGACAAGATGGTCTTAGACGGGGTCCCAGGTATGGAATCCATGGCTGGGATTGAGGAAAAAGCATCCGCTTTCCCATTACGTGAACCTGGGCGGTACAAAATGACAAAATTAAATTGGTTCAAAAATAGACTCCATGTAGCCTGTCGTGGAGGAAGACATCTTGCAGATCTAAGGAATTCCATGTTGCGATGATCCGTGAGCACTATAACTCGTGTTGCCCCCTGCAGATGGTGCCTCCATTCCTTAAATGCAGTGATAATGGCTAGAAGCTCCTTATCTCCCACATCATAGTTATTCTCTGCAGTGGAGAGTCTGCGAGAAAAAAAAAGCACATAGATGCAACAAACCCTTCTCTCCCGTTCTCTGTGAGAGGATGGCCCCCAGAGCACAGTCTGAAGTGACCACTTCTACGATGAAAGGATATGCTGGGTTAGGGTGAATCAATGCAGTTGCAGAAGTAAACTGGTACTTAAGACAATCAAAGGCTTCCTGAGCCTGTGCAGACCACAAGAAAGCCTTTTCCTTCTTGGTTCGCTGTGTAGCTACAGTGACACACAAGACAAAAATGGAAAACCGGCCTAAACTGCCCAAAATTGGAGAACGCACTGATATGAGCTGCACGGAGATACCACACTGACAAATCTGTGGCGTGTATTTTTTGCTTTTTTTTGCTAAATAGTGCAGTATATAACTACAATGACACACAGGACAAAAATGGAAAACTGACCTAAACTGACCAAAATTGGAGCACGTACAGATATGAGCTGGCATGGAGATACTACACTGACAAATCTGTGGCCTGTATTTTTGCTTTTTTGGCTTTGGTATATACAGTGCCTTGTGAAAGTATTCGGCCCCCTGGAACTTTTCAACCTTTTTGCACATATCATGCTTCAAACATAAAGATACCAAATGTAATTTTTTGGTGAAGAATCAACAACAAGTGGAACACAATTGTAAAGTTGAATGAAATTTATTGGTTATTTTAAATTTTTGTGGAAATTCAAAAACTGAAAAGTGGGGCGTGCAATATTATTCGGCCCCTTTACTTTCAGTGCAGCAAACTCACTCCAGAAGTTCATTGTGGATCTCTGAATGATCTAATGTTGTCCTAAATGACTAATGATGATAAATATAATCCACCTGTGTGTATTCAAGTCACCGTATAAATGCACCTGCTCTATGATAGTCTCAGGGTTCTGTTTGAAGCACAGAGAGCATCATGAAGACCAAGGAACACAACAGGCAGGTCCATGATACTGTTGTGGAGAAGTTTAAAACCGGATTTGGATACAAAATGATTTCCAAAACTTTAAACATCCCAAAGAGCACTGTGCAAGTGATCATATTTAAATGGAAGGAGTATCATACCACTTCAAGTCTACCAAGACCCTGCCGTCCCTCTAAACTTTCATCTCAAACAAGGAGAAGACTGATCAGAGATGCAGCCAAGAGGCCCATGATCACTCTGGATGAATTGCAGAGATTTACAGCTGAGGTGGGACAGTCTGTCCATAGGACAACAATCAGTTGTACACTGCACAAATCTGGCCTTTATGGAAGAGTGGAAAGAAGAAAGCCATTTCTCAAAGATATCCATAAAAAGTGCTGTTTAGAGTTTGCAACAAACCACCTGGGAGACACACCAAACATGTGGAAGAAGGTGCTCTGGTCAGATGAAATCAAAATCGAACTTTTGGGCAACAATGCCAAACGATATGTTTGGTGTAAAGGCAACACAGCTCACCACTCTGAACACACCATCCCCACTGTCAAACATGGTGGTGGCAGCATCATGGTTTGGGCCTGCTTTTCTTCAGCAGGGACAGGGAAGATGGTTAAAATTGATGGGAAGATGGATGGAGCCAAATACAGGACCATTCTTGAAGAAAACCTGTTGGAGACTGTAAAAGACTTGAGACTGGGACGGAGATCTGTCTTCCAACAAGACAATAATCACAAACATAAAGCAAAATCTACAATGGAATGGTTCAAAAGTAAACGTACCCAGGTGTTAGAATGGCCAAGTCAAAGTCCAGATCTGAATCCAATTGAGAATCTGTGGAAAGAGCTGAAAACTGCTGTTCACAAACGATCTCTATCAAACCTCACTGAGCTTGAGCTGTTTACCAAGGAAGAATGGGCAAGAATTTCAGTCTATTGATGTACAAAACTGATAGAGACATACCCCAAGCGACTTGCAGCTGTAATCGCAGCAAAAGGTGGCGTGACAAATTATTAAGTCAAAAGGGTCAAATAATATTGCACGCTCCACTTTTCAGTTTTGAATTTCCACAAAAATTTAAAATAACCAATAAATTTCGTTCAACTTCACAATTGTGTTCCACTTGTTGTTGATTCTTCTCCAAAAATTTACATTTGGTATCTTTATGTTTGAAGCATGATATGTGGGAAAAGGTTGAAAAGTTCCAAGGAGCCGAATACTTTCGCAAGTCACTGTAACTACAGTGACACACAGGTCAAAAATGGAAAATCGGCCTAAACTGCCCAAACTTGGAGCACGCACAAGTATGAGCTGGAATGGAGATACCACACTGACAAATCTGTGGCGTGTATTTTTTGCTTTTTTTGGCTAAATAGTGCTATATATAACTACAGTGACACACAGGACAAAAATGGAAAACCAGCCTAAACTGGCCAAACTTGGAGCACGCACAGGTATGAGCTGTCACGGAGATATCACACTGACAAATCTGTGGCCTGTATTTTTTGCTTTTTTAGGCTAAATAGTGCTGTATATAACTACAGTGACAGACAGCAAAAAAAATTGAATTTAGGGCTAAAATGAGCAAAATTTTAAGCAGACGAATGGATGAGGTGTGTCACAGATATGCCGCACTGTAAAATATGTGGTCTGTCTGTATTTTTTGGGGGGTTCAGCAAAATGGTGTCAAGAAATTGTGCAAGACACTAAAAAAAAACTACTCTACCGTACCACATACAAATTAAATATTTATTTGAGCATCCAAAAGTATTCCAAAAGATTTTTGGAATCCCTGTAAAAATTGCAGGATTTTCACACTGTGCTAGGAAAAGGATCTGGCTGTATTGTGCACTGTCAAAAAGCAAATGGAGAAAAAAAAGGGCTCTGGATTGCTTTGCAATAAAAAAAGCTCTATTAACCCTGGTAAAAAAAAATTTCCAAGCCAACTAGACCTGGGGTTAGGTATATACGGTCAATATATTCTACAAGTAGCAGCAACAGCACACAGGAAGGGAATGGACCCTCTTGATGTATGCAATGATATGTATATACACACATACAGTGCTTGCAGGCCTTGCACTGATGTGTATACAGCGACGTACACTACCCTGCCTGCCTAATACTGGAGCCTGTATACTACAGAATTAGTCCTTAGAAGGACTGTTGGTTTAGCTGGATTTGAATTGTTTAGGATGGTAGACCCCACACTCACTAATAAATCCCCAAGTCTAACCCTATCTCGGCAGCCACTCTCCCTACACTATCTAAATCCGGAGCTGAATGCACCGAGTAGAGCGGCATCTGGTCTCTTATAACCCTGAAGATGCTGTGTGGCCAGCCAATCACTGCACGTCCACAACATAATGTCTACGGCATTTCATTGCCTGGCAGACAATGCCTGCATCGTGATTAGGTCTCTAAAGTCCGCCAAAAAAGCTGGGTGGAGACCTGAGTTCCTACCGAGTAATCCCAGAAAAGCTCTGTGCTCGCCGAGTACACCGAGTACCGTGATACTCGGGTGAGTAACGAGTAGAGGCGAGCACGTTTGCTCATGACTAATCTCGCTGACTGGGCACTGGGTGACTCTGGTGGCTGTAGGGGCAGGCACTGATGCACAAGTCTTGGAATCCCCAAGCTTTGGGTGGCTACATAACCCTAGGGGTATAGGGGTACTTATAGGTTTTCACTAGGGTACCGCCCTTGTTAGGGCAGCAGCTATGCAGGGGCATGACATGGAGTGTTAAGAATTAAATATACTCCCCCTTGATTTTCCTATATTCCTCTTTTTTTTCATCATCATTCTACCCAAGGGGATAATGATCCTTTGTTCCTATGAGAAGTTGCATTTAATAAACTGGGATAAAGGAAGTTCAGCTTTTGATGAGATCATACCAGTTTTTTAACTTGAGCACTGTTGATTTGGAGCACGTGCACTTTACAATTATGGTATAAGTTGTCTATCTATGCATTGTGGCCTAGCACATGTTTTTAAGGTACTATTAAAGGCTATATTTTAAATATTTTTACCTACCCTGCTGCTATTGTTGAATCCCCAAGGCTTGCAGGACAAACCTCTATAAATAACACTTCTTCCACTGATTCTGCCTCCTCCTTTATCTCCTCTAGGGCCTGCATTCATAGAAAGAAGGGGTTTTGGAGAGTATGTCCTAACTTGAAAATCACTGAAAATTGTATGTGTATATGTTAATGGTAAACTTTTCCCTAATATGAGGCTACCTAACTGTGGGGGTTGGCGTCCTAAATATGACGAGAGTGGCGCCCACACTCCTCATTGGCATTCCCAACTGTCTCATACTGGACGTGTTTGTAAATTGGCATGGTGAAAAGGAAGAGAATAATCTCCTTAGACAGCAATAGTTCGTATACAGCACTATAGCCACATTGGTTAGATAAAGTGCTTTGTGCCTTATGTGCAGATTATAGGTAAATTATATCATATATGAAGCACAGAGCCTCTTTATACACAGTCTGTGACCTATAAAGGATCAGTTTTGTATTTTCTAACCAACAACAACATGCATATAAGATTAGCCTCTCAAATACTCAGTGAGAAAAAAGACCAGAAGGCAATGGTAAATAATACTAAATACTCACTGAGTTAACAAGAAAAAGTGGAAAGGGAAGGGAGGAGGTGGTACGAGGTGGGGGTGCACAGCACCAGGATAACCTTGATTCAATAAAGTGCTTTGTGCCATATATGCAGATAATGGGTAAGTCATGTCATAAATGATGTAGGTAGAGCAACTTATCATAGAGGATTGAGCAAACCATATTCTCTGACAGCAAGGAAACAATCCTGTGTTTACCAACTATGAAACACACATTGCACTCAGATGGTACACAGTGGTAAAATACCATAACATATCATAGAGAGTTCAGCAATTGCCAGCGGAACCATAACAAACTAAGTCAGTAAACAATCAATCGTGTGTTCGTTGACTATAAAAGACACATTATACTTGACACGTTTCCCCTCTCTTGAAGTTCATCAGGAGAGGGATGACAGTGTGATGATAATAATCAACTTATCTGGCATCAGATGATGTAATGCAAGACATCCAATTCAGATCCCTTTTTAAAAGATATAGTGCCTCCAATGTTAGGTAGGGTAACCACAGTACATTGCAGGGAAAGGCTCTTCTAGAGCCTCCATCTGTGCCCTCAACCTCTGCCTTAATGAGATACATGTTCGAACAGTGCAGAGCGAATTACCAACACCTCCGTACCACACAGCCAGGGCACACCACAATCAGGCAGTGTTAAAATTAATATGCCTTGAAGATCACAGTCACACAGCTGAAGAGTTGTGGACAGCTCTCCAGGCCAAGTTTGAGCAATGGCTATCTCCACTGAACCTGTATTCAGGCAAGGCCGTGTCAGAAAACAGTGCGAACCTGGTGGCGGCCCTACAGTGAGGCAAGCTCACACACGTACCTTGCATGGCTCACACCCTTAACCTGGTGGTACAACTTTTTCTTCACCACTATCCTCGCACGGGTGAGCTGCTGCAGAAAGCACAGAAGCTGTGTGGTCACTTCTACCATTCGCACCCCTCAGGTCATCAACTTCAAACGATACAGAGGTCTTTGTCCATGCCAGTTAAAAGGTTGATATGCGATGTGCCGACACAATGGAATTCCACTCTGCACATGTTGCAGCGATTGTGGCAGCAGCAACGAGCACTGATGCAGTATGTCATGTCGTATAGCCTGGGCCAACGCAGTATGGATGTGGTGCATATCACGTTTATGGAGAGAGCACAGATTAAAAACCTCTGCACCCTTCTGCACAGTTTTGAAATGGCTAATAAGATGGTTAGCATTGATGATGCCATCATAAGCATCACTATTCCAGTCATCTATATGCTGAAGCGGATTTTGAATAGCCTACGAGAGAAGGTGGTGGTCCTAGAGGAAGAAGATGAAGTAGAGGAGGATGAGGAAGGGATAACATTGTCTCAAAGTTCCAGACTGTCGTCACACAGGTGTGTGCCAAGGGAGAGTAGATTATTGCGATTGAGGGGGGCTGGTGTTAACAGACAAATTGTTAGTGAAGGTGCAAGATCGGAGGAACAAATAGAGGAGGAAGAGGTGATGGGCGAGCAACTGTCAGGAGATGAAAAGGATTATCATCCCCTCTCTGTTGTTCGTGGTTGGCGGGAGGGGATAGAGGAAGCAAGCATCACTGTTACCCAGCCACTAACACAGCATGGGCTTAGACCTCATGGTAGAGCCCGACATATGAGTGCCTTCTTGCTGCACTATCTGCAACATGATCCCCAAATATTTATGATTAGAAATAGTGCTGACTACTTGCTGGCCATTCTGTTAGATCCACGTTATAAAATCAAATTTTGCCAGATGCTTCTCACCCTGGAAAAGGAAAAGTGAATGCTGGAGTATTGAAACACGCTTTTACACAAACTTAAGAGAGATTTTCTAGACTTCTATCCTCTGGCATGTCAATTTGTCAACGTCAAAACATTAGCAGCAGCAGTAGTGTATGTGGAAGAAGAAATTTCTGTGAGTTTCTTGACACTTTTTAGACCAGCTCGTGCTCGTGTCCAATTTAAAGGAGCGAGTCTACTGGACTTGGAATGCCCATACACTTAGTGTATGGGCTGCAAACATTTCCACTATGGGGTAAACCTCAACCTTTGGCAGAACAAGTATTTGACACACAGCCTAACTACCCATCCTTGTTACAAATTCGACAATGGCTGTAGCTGCACGGAACACATTAACCCTTTTGATCTAGTGACGGTGGATGATAATACTTGGAGGAAGGCCTGATTCACTAATAGGCCCAATTTCTCAGAGCGGGTCTCCTAGATTTGGAATGCCTATACACTTAGTGTATGGGCCCGCAAACATTTCCACTTGGTGGTGTACATATTTTTTAAATTTTGGTGACGGCTAACATAACACTTTTGCCAAAACATAGAGTGGCCGGAGCATGATTGAATACATTCACCCTGGTGTTCAAGTGGTGGTGGATGGTGAGGATGAGGAGAAGGAGGAGGAGGACACCAAATAGCAAAAAACAAGAAGCGTATATCCATGTTTGGTTGTGAAGAGCTGCATGTGAATACAGCTCACAAAAAAACACTACATTGGAGTTCCTGCTTCGCTGTCATCATTTGGTAGTGTCATGAAGTCAGGCCCAATCTATCCCTTGTTCACTTTTTTAAGAGTCAGCCTGTCTTCATTTTCCGTAGAAAGGCGAATGCGCTTATCTGTGATAATGCCACCAGCAGCACTGAAAACCTGCTCTGACAAAATGCTAGCGGCAGGGCAGGCCAGGACCTCCAAGGCGTAGAGAGCCAGCTCATGCCACGGGTCCAGCTTGGATATCCAATAATTAAAAGGCACAGAGGAATCACGGAGGACGTTGGTACGATCAGCAAGGTACTACCTCAGCATCTTAGGAAAGATTGCATTCCTTGTGAGATTACCCCACACCTCAGTGCATGGGCGATGGGAGGGTCTTAAAAAACTGTCCCAGAACTTTGCCAGTGTGCCCCTGCCTCTGCTGGAGTGGACTTGTGTCTGTGTCGCCTGTCTTGCTTGGTTGGCCGACGAAATGTTATCTCTACTGCCTGCATTTTGAGAAGGGAATTTTTATAGTAACTCTGCAATGATGGCCCTATGGTATTGCACCATTTTGGTACACCTGTCTGCCTCTGGAACAAGAGGCCGAAAGTTATCCTTGTAGCATGGGTCTAAAAGTGTCACTAGCCAGTAATGACTGTTACCCAATATTTTGAAAATACAAGGGTCACGAGAAATACAGTGCAACGTAAAGTCATCCATGAGTGCCAGACTGGTAACAGGCAAGCCTTCATTGTCCTCACCAACAGGATGACTGACCAAGGTGTCCTCCTCCTCCTCTTCCTCTTCTTCTCTGTCCTCAGGCCATCCAGGCTGAACAGACAGTATGACATTTGTGGTTGTAGTCCCATCTATTGCACATGAAAGTTGCTCCTGTTCTTCCTCCTCCTCCTCTTCCTCAATGTCAACCAATCCATGTTGGGTGACATGAGGCTGGGCTGTGTGTAATCACCCTGTATGGTTCCTTGATCCATGTCCTCGTGCTCCAACTGCAGTGCATCCTCTTTCATTGTGATCAGAGAGCTTTTCAGAATGCAGATGAGCGTGATAGTGAGGCTAATTATGGCATCATCGCCACTCACCATCTTGGTGGACTCCTCAAAGTTTTGGAGAATGCTACATATGTCTGACATCCATGTCCACTCCTGAGGTCTTATGTGTGGTGTCAAACCTAAAACACAATGGCCTTGTTGATGCTGATATTCAACAACTGCACACTTCTGCTCACAAATCATTTCCAACATATGAAGTGTAGAGTTCCAACGTGTGGGGACATCACACACCAGTCGCTAAGCCAGAATCTGCAATCGCTGCTGAAGCACAACAAGGGCAACTGAAGCTGTAGCTGACTTTCTAAAATGTGCATACAGATGGTGTACTTTAACCAGCAGATCTAGCACCTCTGGATAGGTTTTTAGAAAACGTTGAATAACGAGGTTCAGCACATGGGACAGGCATGGTACATGTGTCAGTTCGCCTCGCCTCAGAGCCGCCACTAGGTTCCTGCCATTGTCACACACAACCATGCCTGGCTGGAGATTCAGCGGTGTCAGCAACACATCTGCCTGCTCTTTCAGAGCTGTCAACAACTCTCCAACATTGTGCGGTTTGTCACCTAAGCAAATTAGCTTCAGCACAGCCTGTTGCCGCTTTGCTTTGGCAGTGCTTCCAGCTTGTGACTGATGTGCTCCTTTCGGACATGGAGGCTGAAGAGGAGGAGAAGGAGGAGGCACAGGAGCTGTACACAGTGGGGGCAACCCTGATTGACGTAGGGCCCGCAATCCTTGGTGTCAGGAGGACTTGTTCCTTCTCAAGGTCCGATTGGGTCCCGACTTCCACTATGTTATCCCAGTGTGCCGTCGGCGAGATGTAGCGTCCTTGGCCACATGCACTTGTCCATGTGTCCATTGTTAGGTGTACTTTCCCAGTAACTGCATTGTTGAGGGCACGGGTAATGTTGTGGGACATGTGCTTGTGTAATGCCAGGACGACACAATGGGAGAAATAGTGGCTGCTGGGGACCGAGTACCTTGGGATGGCTGCCTCCATCAGGTTGAGAAAAGCTTATGTCTCCACGAGCCTAAAAGGCAACATTTCGACCGCAAGCAGATGAGAAATATGAGAATTGAGTACTGTGGCCTGTGAGGCGTTGGCTGCATATTTACGCTTATGTTCCAATGACTGGGATATGTACAACTGAAGGCTGTGCTTGGACAAGGACGTGGACGTGCTTGATGTTGGCGGGATTTGACTGCGCAACGACAGGTGCAGGGCAGGAGGCATCTTAGCATGCACCGTGGACAGGGGATTGGCTTGCACGCACAACAGTGGAAGAAGCAGTGGTGTCACCCGCAGACACTGTTCCTGGAGCCTGGGGTTGCGCACACAAAGTCGGGTGCTTTGCTGCCATGTGCCTGATCATGCTGGTGGTGGTAAGGCTGGTAGTTTTGCTACCCCTGCTGATGCTGGCATGACAGGTGTTGCAAATGGCCTCTTTGGGGTTATCGGCAGAGTCGTTAAAAAATATACAGACTCTGGAAGACCTAACAGTTGGACTGGCAACTTCCGTCAGGTTGGTGTTACGGGAAACGGTTGCATGCCTTCTGTCTGCAGACACCACACTGCTTATTCCTGCCTGAAGTGGTGCGACGCCTACCTCCTCCTGTGTGCTGCTGTCCTCGCTGTGCATGTCCTCCTGCCAGGTTGTGTCTGTTACTACATCATCCATCATCTCATATTCCACTTCCCCACTCTGGGCCTCCTCCTGACATTCCGGCTGCTCAAAGATTTGTGTATCGCTACATGGAATATCATCTTGCCCCGCTTCAAGTGGACCGGGGCGAGAGGCACGAATCTCCAAAAAGAAAAGTGAACAGATCTTCAGATTGTCCGAGTGTGGGATCAGTTGTCTCAGGGCACTCAGCATGGTGGGAGGAAGGAGGATCAGGGTGAGGAATATGCGGTCCAGATTCATGGCAACTGTGACTTGACCATGCTGAAGACAGGTTGCTGGTGGTTGTAGATAAGTAACTGGAAGTATTATCTGCTATCCAACTAACAACCTTTTCACACTGCTCGGACTTCAATAGAGCTTTCTTGCCGCGGTCCCCTAGGACTTTGGACACTAAGGTCCAGCGAGAAGATGTGGGTGTTTTTGGTGGTCCAATTTCAGCTTGCCCACATCCCCGGCTTGCACCATTACCATCACGTCCACTTCCCCATCCCTTGCCATGCACCATGCCCATTGTAAACAGACTAGAATATTAGACATATTCAATACAAAAGAGTGATTTGGGAGGCAACTTGTTTGTGATACGTGTGCTGGATAACCACACTTTTACCTATCAGTACTCTAGGTTAAAATGTGTTTTGCCTTATCAGATTTAATAAGTACTATAACAGACTGCAAATAAAATACAATGTGTAGGCCTAAAATGGCCAAATTTTTGGCAAGGATAAATGAGGCCTGTTAGGGAGATACCACAACCAAAAATTTCTGGCCTGTATTTTTTATAAATTCTTTTGTGCTAAATACTGGCCAAACTTTGAGCATGCACAGATATGAGCTGACACGGAGATATCACACCGAAAAATGTGTGGCCTGTATTTTTTTGGGGGGCCAAATACTGCTGTGTATAAGTACAGTGACACCCAGGACCAAAAAATAAAACCAGCCTAAACTGGCCAAACTTTGAGCACACACAGATATGAGCTGGCACGCATATACTACTAGCACTTTTTTTTGTGGCTAAATACTGCTGTATATAACAACAATTTGACACAATTCAACATGTTAAAGAACATTAATTCAATTCCCCAAAAAATGTCCAAATATACCATGTAGATAAGACAACTCCCATACTAAATAGAAACCTATAGAGCACTATCGGAGTAGGACGTCCAAAATCTAGACCCAGAAAAGTAGATTATAGTGAAAAAATACATATAAATACATACACATAAAAAATCAAGATGCATTAAGAAACTACAGTAATATGATCAGAACATGGTGATGACACAAAAAAGGACAATGACAGCAGCATGATAATGTATTGCTCATTGGTACTAACTTAACCAACAATTTCCCAGTGAAACAATGTCTCTCTATATTTCATATGCCTCCATAATTTTCTATCTCAATTCTGAATATATACAGAGTGGGATGCAAAAGAGCAATCCACCTCCTAAGTAACACAAGGGGCACAGAAAGGCATGCATTGCAAAAACTAAAGTGCTTGGTGCAAAGACAGAGGGAAAGTGCTGGCTAGGGACCTGACATGCAAGCGGACTTATGCCCCACATGGGTAAGCACTTTCCCTCCGTCTTTGCACTAAGCACTTTAGCATTGAGATAGAAAGTTATGGAGGCATATGTAATATAGAGAGACATTGTTTTGCTGGGAAATTGTTGTTTACATTTGTACCAATGCGCAATACTGTATCATGCTGCTGTCATTGTGCTTTTTTGTGCCATCAACATGGCATGCCGATACCACACAGAAAAATGTATTGGCCTGTATTTTTTTAATTTTTGGGGTAAATACTGCTGTATATAAGTCCAGTGACACCCAGGACAAAAAAAGAAATCAGCCGTACAGTGGCCAGACTTTAAGCATGCACAGATATGAGCTAGAATGGAGATACCACATCGAAATTTGTTTTAAAAAAAAATTTGGCGGGTAAATTCTGCTGTATATAAGTCCAGTGACACCCCGGAACAAAAAAGAAAACAGCCATAAACTGGCCAAACTTTGAGCACACACAGATATGAGCTGGCACACAGATACCACACCAAAAAATGTGTGGCCTGTTATTTTTTTTTTTGGCTAAATAGTGCTGTATATAAGTACAGTTCCAGACAGCAAAAAGAAATGAATTTAGGGCTTAAAAGACCAAAATTTTTAGCAGACGGATGGATGAGGCATGTCACAGATATACGACAGTGTAAAATATGTGACCTGTCTGTATTTTTTGGGGGATTCAGCAAAATTGTGTTAAGAAATTGTGTAAGACACTCAAAAAAAAAGAAATACTCAACCGTACCATATAAAAAATAAATATATCTCTGCACACTCAAAAGGGATGTTTGGGACCCCTTTAAAACTGCTGGATTTTCACGCTGTGCTAGGAAAAGGATCTGGCTGTATTGTGCACTGTCAAAAAGCAAATCGAGGAAAAAAAAGGGCTCTGGATTGCTTTGCAATAAAAAAAGCTCTATAAGCCCTGGCCAAAAATTTTTTCAAAGCCAATTACACCTGGGACTAGGTATATACAACCAATATATCCCACAGGTAGCAGCAGCAGCACCAGAACACAGGACCCTATTGATATATGCAATGATATGAATATACACACATACAGTGCCTGCAGGCCTTGCACTGATGTGTATATAGCAACGTACACTACCCTGTCTGACTATCACTGGAACCTGTATACTCCAGAATTAGTCCTTAGAAGGACTGTTGGTATTGCTGGATTTGAGTTGTTTATGATGGTAGACCCAACACTCACTAATAAATCCCCAATTCTGACCCTATCTCAGCAGCAGCTCTCCCTACACTATCTCAATCTGGAGCTGAATGCGGTGTGCAGGGCGGCATCTGGTCTCTTATACCCCAATGATGCTGTGCGGCCAGCCAATCACTGCATGACCACAACAAAGATGTCTATGGCATTTCATTGCCTGGCAGACAATCCCTGCATTGTGAATGGGTCTCTAAAGTCCGCCAAAAAACCTGGGTGAAAACCCGAGTTCCCACCGAGTAATCCTGGAAATGCTCGGTGCTCGCCGAGTACACCGAGTACCGTGATACTCGGGCGAGTACCGAGTAGTGACGAACACGTTCGCTCATCACTAGTGAACAGTCACGGTTGGTCTACATCTGAAGGGTAGGCTGTAGTGGAAGACCTGTCAGTCCCTATTACTCTATTTCTATGTCTGTAAAATTTATGCCACTTTGGTGTTGTCTGCCAATAATTTTTGGAAATGTGAACTGCTGTGAATTCACTTTCTGGCCTGCCTCTGCTTGCTAGTGAAGGTAGTGGAGCTGGCTGTATTGACAGAGGAGTCGCGAGTTCTCTTTCCGGGCTCCCTCTGGTGGTTACAGAAGGTAATGGAGCTGATCTAATTGACAGAGGCCTGCCACCTGATAATGAGGATGACGATTGGACATCTGGAGTCTCTGACTGGATTTAAGACAGCCGACTCCCTCTATCCCTGCTGGTGATTTTTCCTGCCTCCTGAGGTCTTAGTTTCCAGTTCAGTCCCTGCATGCTCAAGCTAAGTGTTCTTTGCTATTATTCACATTTGATTTGGTTTTGTCTATTCAGTTTTGTGTGGTCAGCCAGCCCCGGCTGGGGCTGTGCTGAATTTCCATCCTTATGTTACTGTTTGTGTTAGTTTGGTTTTTGTCCCTTATTAGATTGGCCTCTTTTTGCTCAGCTTTCAGAATATGCCAGAGTGCTGATGTAGTGGGAGAAGTCTAGTGACTTCAGAGTTTTTGCTATCAGAAGTGTTGGACATTTTTGCAGGGTTTTTTGCGTGATTGCAGACAGTGTCTTTCCTTTCCTGTCCTTTCTAGCTAGTGTGGGCCCCATCGTTTGCTCAGCCTATTTTCATACCTGTGTTTGTGTTTTCATCTTTTCTCACCAACAATATATGTTTGGGGGCTGTCTATTCCTTTGGGGTCTGCTCTGGGGCAGTTTAGATTTCCCCTTTTCTTGCTTTAGGCTTATTTAGTTCTCCAGCTGTGTCGAGGCGTCTAGAATCATCGTAGGTACGCTCCACGGCTACTGCTAGTTGTGTGGAAAGGATCAGGGGTCTGCAATCCGCTTAGTTACCAACCTCTCTAGTTTTCGGTAGCTTAGCTTGGTCTTGCTTTCCTCCTCGGTGACCCAATCATAACAGTGAACACTTCTGGTTGGATGTCCATCTGCTGGGTTGGGTGTAGTGGAAGATCTGTCAGTCCCTATTAGACTATTTATACTGTGGTGAATTGAAGCCACTTTGGTGTGTCAGACCCTCATTTTCTGAAATTTGAAAATTCCTTGTTGGGTGTCCAACTGTCCATCTGCTGGGTGGGTATAGTGGAAGACCTGTCGGTCCCTATTATACTATTTATACTGTGGTGAAATTGATGCTGGTTTGGTGGTGTCTGCCAATATTTTTTGGAAATGTGAACACGCCTGGTTGGATGTCCATCTGCTGGGATGGGCGCAGTGGAAGACCTGTTGACCCCTATCATACTAATACTACTGTTGTGAAATTGATCGCACTTTGTTGGTGCTGCCACTAATTTTTGTAAATGTGTCGACTCCTGGTTGGGTTTCCTTCATGTGTGTTACCTGTAGCAGATGACCTCCAAGACCGTCAGGCCACCACTTCATTGGAGTCAAGTACCCATCTACTATCCTTAGATTTTTCTGACAATGGTAGTCTACGAAACTGATATTTGTACCACCTGAGTGTGGCTCAGCATGAAAACAAGTTGAGCTGTTGTATGTGATATCAGGGCTCATAGCATAGCAGGCCTAAACCGATCCCTCACCCACCTCATCTTACTTTGACATTCAATTGAAAGCTGTAAATGCTGGCCCAGACCACAATACTTCATGCATGGCTGATTGCTGCTGTGCGATGCTACAATTTGCACTGTGGGTGAATTCAGGCCACTTTCCCGGTGTCTGTCCATCATTTGATGTGTTTTGACAGCTTTGGGGGCCATTAGAAGATGTTGTGCTTGCATTTGTTTTTGCTTCCCATTGACTGTAATGGCGTTCAGCAAATAGTCAACGAACAAATCCGCAAATTTGGCAATCGTAATCCAAACTGAACATTGAAACATTCGCTCATCTCTAAACTTAACACCATCTGTAAAAAAAGCTTAAGTTGAAAAGATGGTGGTTTCTAAAAACAAATAATGATCCTAAACATATGTCAAAATTTACAACAGCCCTAACAGTCCCCTGATCTGGACATGACTAAAAATCTGTGACTAGACCTCAAAATAACAGTGCATGCAAGATGACCTAGGAATCTCACAGAACTGGAAGAATTTTCTAAGGAAGAATGGATGAAAATCCCTCAAACAAGAATTGAAAGACTCTTGCCTTTCTACAAAAATTCATTTACAAGCTATGATACTTGTAAAAAGGGGTGCTACTAGTTACTAACCACGCAGGGTGCCCATACTTTAGTATTGGCCCTTTTTCCTTTTTTAATTTTTAAAATGTAAAAGATTAATATATACATATATATTTATATACAATACGACAAGATACACTTTATTGATCCTGAGGGAAATTATGGTATTACAGCAGCGCTACAAACAGCATTACATAAAGTAATTCCTAGACACAGATCTTTCACATGACTAACCATATTACGTAACAAACAAATTTGTGTAAGTGCAGGTAATTAAATCTTAAATCTCTGATCATTGCTATTAGTGCACCAGCCATAGGTCATTGTCGTCTTTCACCCTTAGGAAATTGTTATATATCCCCATAGCAGTAGGCACAAACGATTTCCTAAATTTCTCCTTCTTGCACGTAAGTAGGATTAGACGGCTGTTGAATGTGCTCTTCTGCTTCAAGAACAGCCCGCATAGTGGTTGTGAATTATTGTTCATTAAAGCCCTACACTTCTTCTGAATCCTATCTTCCACTAACTCCTCAAAAAAGTCAAGATGGAGGCCAACAGCCACGCTTGCCTTCTTGATAAGTTTGTTGAGCTTATTAGTGTCAGCTCCTTGCACACTACTGCCCCAGCAAACGATAAGAAAAAGATGGCGCTTGCCACAACGGACTGGTAAAACATTTTGAGCATTTTACTGCACACATTGAATGACCTGAGCTTCCATAGAAAGTACAGTCTTCTCATTTCCTTCTTGTAAATCTTCTCTGTCTCCGTATGACACCTCCAATCGAGTTTGCTGTCAAGGTGGACCCCCAAATATTTGTAGCTCTCAACCATCTCCACCTTCTGGCCAGCAATAGTGATCAGTAAGTAATCATCCTTTTTCCCTCTGTAACACCACCATCTCCTTGGTTTTCTTCACATTTAGTTCTAGACAGTTAGTCTGGCACCAATCCACAAAGTCAGAAACCACCCTTCTATATTTCTCCTCCCCCCGGTCCCCCACAATTCCCCCTACAATCACTGAGTCATCTGAGATTTTTTGGAGGTGACAGAGATCTGATTTATACTGAAAGTCAGCTGTATACAATGTGAAGAGGAATGGCGACAGCACTGTACCCTGAGGGGCTCCAACACTGCTCCATACACTGCTAGATACCACCTCCCCCATCCTTAAAAACTGCGTCCTGTCCTTCAGGTAGTCGCTTATCCATTTCACCATCTCCTCATCTACTGCCATATCAGTCAACTTATTTCATAGTAAGGGTGGCTGTAAGGTATTGAAAGCACTTGAGAAGTCAAAAACCATGGCTTGCACTGTGGTTCCCTCATTGTCCAAGAATGAATGTACTGTATGTAGCAGAGACACTACCGCATCATCCCCCCCAATCTCTGCTGCTAAGCAAACTGTAGGGGGTCAGTGTAGGCCCTCACCCTCGGGAACAAGTAGGCAAGTACTATTCTCTCCAATGACTTCATAGCATGCGATGTTAAGGCCACTGGACAATAGTCATGTAGGGAAGTCAGAAAAGTGATCTTAAGAACCGGCACCAGGCAGGTGGTCTTCCACAGCATTGGTACTCTCTGTAATTTTAGGCTCCTGGTAGACAGGAGTTGGAAGACAGTACACAGTTGGTTTGCTCATGCTCTGAGTACAGGTGGACTGAGGCTGTCAGGCCCAGCTTCTTTGCCAATGACTAGTTTACTAAACTGTTTCCTCACATTGTTTGGGGAGGCAGAGAAAGCAGACAGTTTATCCCCCAATGTCAGTGCTGCCGATCATTCCCCTGCTCCATCCCCCATTCCTGATGATGCTGCACATGTGTTGGTGAATTTGTTGAAAAACTCGTTCATTTCATTAGCCATGGGCAGATCCACTTCCCCATGATCTGGCCTTGCCTTAAACCCAGTTAACTGCTTCATGCCCGACCACACCTCCACAGAATTGTTGTGTGACAATTTATTTTCTAATTTAATTTGGAACTCCTCACGGGCATTCTTAATTTTCCCTTTTAAGTCCTTTTGTATCAATTTTTATATTTTTCTATTTGCCTAAAATACAAAGGAAATGTGTATTTTTTTAACTTTAGGCTTTTTAGAGATTATTTCATCTTCAACTTGCTTGGCTATTCACAATAACAGTAATTTTGACCAGGAGTGCCCAAACTTTTACATGCCACTGTTTAAGCTGTGACATCCTCATTTTCCAGGCTCACCAGAAAATCGTGGCTGCTTTCACTAGTCTTGCATTTGAATAAGCTTGAATTGTCTCTCTTGATTGACTTTGTTATATCATGTGATATCATAGCTACAAGGCACTATGTGGAAGACAACCTAGCTGAGCATGAGATTATGTGACCCTTCTTTGGATGATACAATCTTCTGCAACATGAAAGTGACCCTTTTAAGCAATTTACACAAAGCGAATCAACAAGGTCAAATTCAACAGATTTAGTGAAGTCTTTAAAAAATTAATTTGCATGAAATTTATCTTTATTTTCTACATTATGATATCAGAATGCACAGAGGCGTCTACCAAAAGATATTGAAAATGTTGGTAAAAAATGTGTTACTGCTGACCATTTTTTATTCACAAGAAGAGAAGCCGTACAAAGCTTAAAAAACAAGTAATCACATTCAGTGCTCAAATAGCATTTCTGCATAATACCTAAATAACAGTCATGTTCATAGTCCATATAATAAAATTGCAGAAAAATTGGTATTAAAGTTAAATTATATATTCTTCAAAACTGAAAAGCTTTTATTATGTTTTCTCAGACTAAGGAAGTTATGAAATTCTGTATGACAAGTATTAGTCTTACTTTTTACTGAAATGCCTTGCAAGCTTTCATGCTTTTCTAAAGTAGTCATCATTGATTTTTCAGATACTCAAAAATAGTCTGTGATTAGGATTTGATCAATGTTCTGAATCAGTTTCACCAGAGTTTGGTAGATTTGTTTTCTTCCATTAGAATTTTGTTATCAGTTTTTCTAGATTAAAAAAAATACAATGAAAGTTTCTCAGGCTTCTCATATCAAACAGTCCATGAAAAACAGACAGCACATGAATGGTGTCCAAGTGCTGTCCAATTTTTTACACAGACCCATAGACTTTCACTTGGGATTTTAACCTGAGAATCGGATCAAGATTGCTCATATCACCGTGATTTTGTGTGGACCACTCGGTTTTCAAAAATATATGGACATGTGAACAGCCCCATAGACTGTTATAGGTGTGAGTTTTATTTGTGACAAACAAGGATACAACTGGGTTTTTCTCATCTTCTTAGGCTGGTTTCACAATAGCGTTTTTTAGCGCAGCGAACCATGCGCATCAAGGCGCATGCGCCCCTATGTTTAACATTTAGGCGCATAGTCTAGCGTTTGCACGCATTTGTATGCCTTTTTGTGCACATGCTTTTTTTGTAGTGTGCACCTAGGCACGCCGGACGCAACCTTTTGGTCCGTCCAACCTGTGTCAAAAAAACGCATGCGCACGGAATGCGCCAAAATAATACATTACAGTCTATGGGAATGCAGGCGTGCGCATGGACATGCGCATGCCTGCGTTTAAAATCGCATGCGTTTTAAGAGTTAACATAGCTAGAAACGCATGCGCCTAAAAAAAGCAAACGCATGCAAAACGCATGTTGCGTTTTTTGCATGCGTTTCTATTGCGCATGAAGTGCAGCGCTAAAAAATGCTAATGTGAAAGTAGGCTTAATTGGGTAAATTTGTAAAGGGCTTGTAAAAACAAGAAATGTTCAAATCCTCTGTTCTCAAGGACTTGTTCAGACACATGTCTTATTCATATGTGTGCTGTACTTGTTAAAATCAAATAGCACGCAGACCAATTTTATTGAAAAGAGCTGTTCAGACCGCATTTTTTTCTGTCCTACTAAGGTAACATGAAAAATATTTCAGCATACACTAGTCTTTTCTGAAGTTGGGATGAGACTTGTCTATTCAAGTCTACTGTATGTGTAAGCAAAATAAATTAGATGCCATATGAATCATCCATATTGCATGTCAATGCAGATACATTACAAGTATTAACATAGAAGACTATTTAATCTTTTACATTTTATTACGTGCTAAAGTCAAATGGAGTGCATATTGACATCATACGGATGTAAAGATTGGACACTCAGATGAAAATTGTTCATTTTTTTGGATGGAAAATTAAACGATTTTTCTTACTCTTGTTTGAACTCAGTCTTAATGGGGTTCAAATAAATTTTTCTGTAAAATGCATGCGATCGAGGCTAAAAATAATTTTTGCTTTTGGGTTTCATTAAAAATGTTGCACCATCTTCCTCCTATAGCCGCTGTATTATACTGTCTATTGCTGGCTGCAGAAAGAGTTAGCAGGGTCGGCCACATAAAATAATCAGATGTGTTGAGGTTCTGGCACTTTACTATTGTATAGATATAACAGGTTCTCCTCCTGCTCTTGATAGTACAACTTTCAACACAGACTAATTAGCACTTCTGTCCATAAAATGGCTCGTTGGAGGAGAATGTGACCAGACCTGACCGTCAGTCTCCTCTAATAGGAAACCTCATATGGGAAAACTCCATTAACTCATTCTGCAGACAATTTTAGCCCCAATTGCATGGATTTAAGTTAGGGAAAAAATGTCCCTAACACCTTTATGCTAGCTACACCTAAATGTTGGCTGAACCTCTGGATTTCAAGGGAAAGAATGATCAAATATGAAAGATTTGGATGTATCTGGTAGTTGCTAATTCACTTTTTCTCACTAAAAGGAAACTGCATGCACAGTCAAGTCAAACCTGCAGGTATATTGTAAATTTGTATAGAATAGCTGAATGAGAACAAGAGTTTATTCGGAATCTATTGCATGAATATGGACATCTCTACACTATCCATGTTACTCACTTCTTACCTATCATGTAGATGACTCCATAAAGCTATCCTGTGGGCTACAAATACATTTTTCTCTAGTCATTCTTTTCTTTCTAATCTGGGCACAGCATGTAGGGATTTTAATCTACGTAGCTACTGCCAGAATTGTAGCTGTCCCTGCAGGTGACAGCTACAGGTGACAGGTTTTTTACAGTTATTTTCTCCATTGATCTCAATAAAGAAATGCTCAGCACTGAAAAGCTATTTTAAAAATGTTGTAGAACAATTAAAGTTTTCCATAAAACAGTTCTAGGGCATTTTCCTAAAACTGCTTATTTTCAAAACTGCAAATACAATGGAAAAAAATACATGTATTTCCATGTCTTACAGCAAAAGATTGCATTTTTTGACTATCCTAGATAGACAGATGTACCATTGCTATTCTCAATGCAAGTGTGAATCATACAATTAATGATCACAATATAAAATATAATTGAGCTCTATTTGTCTTAATGTTCAGAAACCTCTCCTACTTTCTTATGATATTCTTCCTTCAATAATCACACACGGGTATTAAATTATTCTTCTTTATGTCCAGGGCAAGATTGATGTTTTAAAGATTTTATCTGGAAATAATTAAGATAATTCCTGCACTGCAGCATAACGTATGGTATGTCATGTATTTTTCTTTTAAATTTATGGACAAATGTATTAAAGAAAAAGATTATAAATTTATAAAATATTCTAAAAAGGCAGAATATTCAACTGAATAGAACTGCATTAAAGAAGCACTCTCATCAAAGTTTTTATCCTAATATATTGCAGCCATCATTTTATATATCACTGTGCACTTACAATTGCTCATTTTGCCTTTCTATCCAGCTAATTGTTCTCTTTTCTATGCTTTTATTCCCCTCTTCAGCTACTGACCTAGCTGTTGCCTCCTGCTTGGGACTTTTGCAGTGACTCATGAGTAAGGGAAAATTGACCTCCTGTTTCTACACAAAGCTTAGAAGGATTCAGCTAGCCAGTTGTTAATCATGGGATGTCCAATTGCACAGAAATTGCAACTTTGTGATCTTCCATCTGACACCAGGAACTACAGAACAATATAAAGTAAAAGAAACAAAAAAAATAATCAGCTGCATTATAAAAGCTCAACTACATTGTTCAGAGGGTTCACAGATAGCTTCTGCAAGTAATCCAGCTACACAAATGTATGTGAGCTGAGCTCTGGACTACAACATAAGAGTCAGTGATAAGCAGTCATAGAGGAGCACTTAGGAAGCAACCCAGGGGCAGACAAAAATGTCAGGTCTCCACCGCAGCTCCAGCCGAAAACCTCCAATGGAGGATAGGAGCAATGAGAAAATGGAAATGGTCTTAGGAGCGCAGGAAAGAGACTCAGACAAGAGATGAGATTAATCCACAACGCGTTTCGACGGAGGATCCGTCTTCATCAGGTGGAAGTTTCCACCTGATGAAGACGGATCCTCCGTCGAAACTCGCTGTGGATTAACCCCATCTCTTGTCTGAGTCTCTTTCCTGCGTTTCCATTTTCTCACTGGACTACAACATAGGCACTTGATCACAGTTTTTTAACTGATAATTAGTGAGGAGCAAACTTGTGGATGTTCTGGTTCCCCGGGTTCACTGAATATATAGTAAAAAGTTTGGTTCTGGTCTGAACTTGAGCTCAAAGTTGACCCTGGACCCGATTCCAATAGAAGTTAATTTAGATCCGAACTTCAGTGCTTTAGAGTTGCTGTAAAATCGTCATAATCAGGGCAAGGGTGCTGCAAAAGGAAGCTAAATGGGTGTAAGAACAGGACATTTGCCTTTCAAACAAATGTGGAGAGGAAAATGGCATAAAGGGTTCTTTCACCATAGCAAACATGGTAAAATAGGAAGTACATGAATAACATAAAAATTTTAACAGTGCCCTCACAGAGACTGAGGCTTGGTACTGAAAATCCAGTTAAAAATTTCACCGACAAAGAATGGGGCAGAGTACATCCACAGAAGCAACTTAAAAATTCCACCCACAGACAATGGGGACCAGTATCCCTATAGAATCTTATAAAAACATGTACCCACAGAGTATTGGGGCAGAGTACCCCCACAAAACCAGCTTACAAATTTCACTCACAAAGCATGGGGCAGAGTACCTCTACATTAGCAGCTTACAAATATCACCGACAGAGCATGATTCCCCCATTTCCATGAGAAAGCTGATTAAAAATTTCACACCCAGGGAATGCTTCCACATTTCCCCCACAGAAGAGCGTGACAAATTTCTCCCATATAGTAGGTTCTCACATTCTCCTAAAGAAGCTGATAACACATTTCACCCACAGAACAGGTTTTCACATTTCCATGAGAAAGCTGATTAACAATTTCACACCCAGACAATTGGGCACAGTACCCCCACAGGTAGGTTTGCAGAATACACACTGTGTTTAAAGGTAAAGTACTCCCACAGATATGGGTAAAAGAATATACACAGTGGCTTTTGGCACAGTACTATCACAGACCTAACTGCATAAGGCTACTTTCACACATCAGGTTTTCGGCGTCAGGCGCGATCCGGCGTCGTGCCGGAACGCCGGATCCGGCAAATGTTTAGTAAAACCGGATGTGACGGATCCGGTTTTCTGCCGGATCCGTCTTTTTCTTGACAGACAAAACCGGATCCGTCTCATCCGGTTCATCCGTTTTTCAATCCGTTTTTCGACGGATTACGCCGGATCCGGTTTTTAAAATTGACCCTTGTGGCCTTCCGAACGGGATTGGCTACTGGAAAACTATATATAGAGTGTTCCTACAGCCCTTCTTTGACAGGTTGTCGAGGAGAAAGTGCAGGTTGGAGAGAAGAGCAAGTTACTGGAGAAGATGGATGTTGTTATTGGAAATATTTTGAAGAATTTGGCGGATTTTATAGCGGAGGCGAATCGTTTGAGGGTGATTGTTCTGGAGGAGAGAGCGAGACAGCAGCGCATCAGGCATCGTAGATGACGTTTGTGGATCCACCCCATCACAGCCAAGAGAATGACGCGTGGGGTCTATTCTACACTCTGCATGGACCTTCGACGAAACCCGGATAAATTTTTTGGATATGTTAGGATGAAAATGGAGAATTTTGATTACTTGGTGGAGCGCATTGCACACCTCATAAGAAAAGCGGACACCTATTGCCGCTTCTCTGTTTCACCCGCAGAGCGTCTGATGGTGACTTTAAGGTAAGCCACATTTATTGGATGTGATCGCATCAGAGCACACTTTCACTGCAATCTTGTTGGTGGTAGTTTGTATCTCCAAGTGATATAGCTCAGTTTTGGTATGTAATGCTGTGATTTAAAACTAATTTATTGTTTTTTAATTCCCCACAGATTTCTTGCAACTGGAGAATCCCTTTCGTCACTGCATTTCCAGTACAGACTCGGGATTTCCACCATATCTGGAATTGTGAAGTACACATGCCGTGCACTGTGGGACTCCTTAGCTGAAGAGTTTTTACCAGAGCCCACAACAGAGAGGTGGATTGAAATTGCTGACAAGTTTCAACAGATATGTCAGTTTCCCAACTGCTTGGGCGCTGTGGACGGGAAACATATCCGCATTGTAAAGCCAGCTGGATCGGGATCGGAATATTTCAATTACAAGAAATATTTTTCAATTGTCCTCATGGCCATCGCTGACGCGGAATACAAATTTATTGCGGTTGATATTGGGGCCTATGGCCGCTCCAATGACTCTCAAGTTTTCAAACTGTCTGCCATGGGGCGTAAACTGTATGGAAACACCTTCCAGTTCCCACCACCTAGACCGCTGCCGCAAACATCTGGTCCACCTATGCCATTTGTCTGTGTAGGGGATGAAGCCTTCCAGCTGTCAGAACACCTTTTGAAACCGTACTCTAGCAGAGGATTGACAAGACCAAAACGCATTTTTAATTACCGCCTCACAAGAGCAAGAAGAATGGTTGAATGTACCTTTGGTATTCTGACAGCCAAATGGCGGGTCCTATTGACTGCGATCAACCTCAAGACAGAAACTGTGGACGAGGTGATCAAAGCGTGCGTGGTACTCCACAATTTTGTTATCTGCAAGGAACCCATTTCCATTGAGGACACCTCTGAAGAAACCACCTTGCAAGATTACCAGGACATTACCACCAGAAGTTCTGTGACGGTTTCAGTAATGAGGGACAATTTTGCACTAAACTTTATGTCACCTCAAGGCAGAGTACACTGGCAGGATGACAGAGTGTGAAAGATTTGTGCCCTAACCAAACTTGTGTACCTTCTGTACCAACAGTATATACCTTTGCCAACCAAAGTTGGCTATCTTGTCATGGTCTCTATTTTTAGCTTTAGGCCACAGGTGTGTACCTGGTTGTGTTTTATGCAAAGTATTTCACCTTTTAACAAAAGTTGTGTACATTGTTAGGAAATCACCAACAATAAACACATCTTTTTAGGTGAAATACTTTGCTTCAAACACAACCAGGAACACAACTGTGGCAAAAAGCTAAAATTTACCCACAGTTATATACCTAGTTTTGAATACCATTTCACCTTTTAAATACCCTGTATTTAACCTTTTTCGCCGCAGAAAGAAATGACAGACAACCAGTGTAAAATAATTTAACTTTTATTGAAAAATGTTTTTTTTAGTAAACTTTTTTTAAATTTTAATAAACTTGTTTAATAAAGCTTTGAAACCATAAAACTAGTCATTTTTATTTAAATACACACATTATAAATCTGTGTAGTGTGTGGTGGAAATACTGCTGGAGGGGTTGCGGGACACTTCGACACTGGGAGTGTGGAGAGAGGACTGGGATCGTGGTGGGGAAGGAACAGTTAGAGGTGAAGGTGTGGAAAAAACTACAGAATGGGTGGACATGTGGGAAGCAGAAGAGGTGGTGGGTGGTGGAGTGGAGGGTTGGGCAGGGACTGTAGGAGCAGATGATGTTGATGGCAAGTTGTATGGGGAAGGAGTTTGGTACGGGGCAGGTTGCTGGAAGTGGGGAGATGTCTGGTACGGGGCAGGTTGCTGGAAGTGGGGAGATGTCTGGTACGGGGCAGGTTGCTGGAAGTAGGGAGATGTCTGGTACGGGGCAGGTTGCTGGAAGTGGGGAGATGTCTGGTACGGGGCAGGTTGCTGGAAGTGGGGAGATGTCTGGTACTGGGGAGGTTGCTGGTACTGGGGAGTTTGCAGGTACTGGGGAGGTTGCTGGTACTGGGGAGGTTGCTGGTACTGGGGAGGTTGCTGGTGCTGGGGAGGTTGCTGGTGCTGGGGAGGTTGCTGGTGCTGGGGAGGTTGCTGGTGCTGGGGAGGTGGATGGTATGTAATAGGAGGGGGAGGATGGAAAGTGGCTGGAGGGGGTGTAGATGTAATAGGAGGGGGAGGATGGAAAGTGGCTGGAGGGGGTGTAGATGTAATAGGAGGGGGAGGATGGAAAGTGGCTGGAGGGGGTGCAGGTGGAGGAACTACTGTGGTGGGAGGAGGAGGTTGGGAGGTAACTTGCTGGAGAGCAGCGTGGCATGAATGCATTACATGCATCTGCTGGGCAGGAGAGAGCGTTTCCATGCGCTCCACAACAGACCTGAAAAAGGTGTGGTTTGGCGAAGATCTTGCTTCTGAATGCATGGTTTGCAGAAGTGTCTTCACCTCCAGAATGCTGGAGTTGATCTGCTGATAGCCTGCGGAGATTTGCTCTGACAAGACTTTTAGACAGTTCTGGAAAGATGCATTCAGATGCAAGAACTCTGGCGCATAAGTCTTTTCCTGACCCCTCTGCCGCTGCCGCCCAGTACCCGCAGGTGTACTAGAGGTGGCAGGGGCAGAAGGGTGGGGTAAAGGGAAAGCGATCTCCTCACCAGCAGCTTCATGTAATGTAGGCGGCCACGATGCTCCTGTGCTGGTGGATGGGACAGATGGGTCGAATGTGTGGGAAGGCTGGGAAGGTGCAGATGTACCGGGGCGGTCGAAGTGTCCCTCGGTGCCGGTCTCCTCAGGGATCGCCTCAGAAGGGTCCAATCGTGCAGGCTCCCGAGTGCTGCTCACCGTGCTGTGGAATAAAGAGAAAAAAAAAACAATTAAAATAGTGACATGGTATGGCCCTGGCTGAAAAAAAAAAGTTACATCTAAACATTTTTTTGTCACATGTGATGTGTAATATTTACCTTCTGGTGAGCATTGTCTCCCGGAGGAACGACAGGGCTCGTGCGTACTTGTACTTGCTCCTGCGTCCTCCAGATCCACTCGGGGCCCGCATCTCTTTATTGAACTCCTTCTTGAAACGATCCCTCACAGACCGCCACCGCTTCACAATTCTCTCCCCTGAAACGAGAAAGGACAAAGTGGTTAGTATACAACATCAGTGTTTCCCAAACTCCAGTCCTCATGGTCCCCAGGGGTCATGTTTTCAGGATTTCCAAAGTAAATAGAAATCCTGAACACATGATCCGTGGGGACCACGAGGACTGGAGTTCGGGAAACACTGGTTTAAATCAAGCAACCGGTACTGTATATACTTACGCTCTTTAATCTGGGCCCGAGCTTCGAGGTCCTCCCAGCGGTCCACAAGGAGCGAACAGATTTCCTCCCAGAGTCGTCGGGTAACGATCAGGTCAGCGTGGCGGCGGTCAGCCATATTCCAGAGCGGCTCCCTTTCTCTGACGAGATCGATGAGGCGGTCCACATCAATCCCTCCATCCTCACCGTCAGAGTCGGGAGCACGCTGTGAAGGCTGTTAAAGAAAAAGACAAAAATAACATAATTAGCCTCCACAAAAGAAATGAAATAAAAAGTGCAAAAAAAACAAAGCAAAAATATTTATACTTACACGCTGGTGACCGCCGCGTTGCTGTCGCCGACGACCCTGGGAGGCACTGCGAGGACCTCTTTGCCGAGCACCAGATTGGGAAGACTAGAGAAGAAAACAAAAAATGTTATGTCTTTGGATGTAGGCATTTGTTTGCTGTGTGTGGTCTGCAGAACATTGTTTTCTATGTGTTGTGTGTAGTGTGATGTTGTGTTTCTGCGTTTGATGCAAAAAACTTACCAATTGTGAGCCCACTCCAAGTGTCTGTCCACCCCTTCCTTCTTCTTCTGGGAGCTCCTCTTCATCTTGTGATTCCTGTTTTGAAATAAAAGGCAATGAATACACATATATTACAGAGATGATGGATTTTGGAAATAAAAACTTACCGTCAAACGCTGACGATGCGAGGGAGGGCTCCCAGAAGATGTGCTGTCTTCCTCATGGCCAGACTCCATGGCTGTGGGTGGTGTTTCTGCTGCTGCCATTGCTGCTGCTGCTGCATCTATTGGGCGGCTGTTGAATAAAGAGAAACAAAGGCCCAATGAATATCTTGATATTCCATAGCCCTAGTTTGGAGGAATGGGGGATTTGATAATTACTGTCTCTCATCTGCTGCTGGACTCCCCTCCCGTTGTTCAGCATGCTGCTCCATTTGGGGTGGTGCTGATGGTGCTGCTGCTGCAGATGTCTGCTGCCTTCTCCTGCTCCTGGTTCTTGGCTTGGGTGGCATGTTGGGTGTGGCTGAGGGTCCCATTGTCTTGCTTTTATATATGTCCTGTGGGCAGAGCTACTGAGCATGCTCAGACCAAAGAAACCGGATCCGGCGCATTGCGGCGCTCATAGGCTTTCATTGTATGAAAAAGCCGGACACGCCGGATCCGGCGTGTCCGGCTTTTTCGCCGGAGACAAAAAACGTTACAGTAGCCATTTTTTCCAGACGCCGGATCGCGTCACATTGCCGGATCCGGCGAAAATTGGATGAAACGCATGGCCATCCGGCTCGATCCGGCTCTAATGCAAGTCAATGGGGGGGAAACCGGATCCGGCATTGCATTTCGCCGGATCCGTTTTTAGTCAAAAGCGCCGAATCGCGCCTGACGCCGAAAACCTGATGTGTGAAAGAGGCCTAAGAGTAGAAAAATCTGTTTAGGCCTCTTTAACACTTCCGTTTTTTACAATCAGTCACAATCCGCCAGGTTTTGAAAAAAACGGATCCTCAAATTTTTTTTGAGGATCCGTTTTTTTCCCCATTGACTTGCATTAATGGCGGATTGTGACGGATTGCTGTCCGTTGCATCCGTTTTTTTTTGCGGATCCGCCAAAAATTGCTGTCCGTCACCATCCTCAAAGATTTAAAAACGGAGCTTGTAACGTTTTTTTCTGTGGCGGATCCTCCAGACACTCATTTAACCCGAAATTCTTTCTGGGTGCCGGACAAAAAAAAAAAAATTCTCTCTCTCTCTCTCTCGTCTAAAAACGGATCCTGTGCCATCCGTTCACATCAGTTAACAACGGATCCGCTTGAATGACTTTTTGGCGGATTTGAACTGATGCAAAAAAACTGAAGTGTGAAAGAGGCCTTAGACGCACATCATTCCCATCGACATAGATGAAGATTATAACAACATACCGTATATACTCGAGTATAAGCCGACCCAAGTATAAGCCGACCCCCCCTAATTTTGCCACAAAAAACTGAGAAAACTTATTGACTCGAGTATAAGCCTAGGATGGAAAATGCAGCAGCTACTGGTAAATTTAAAAAATAAAAATAGATGCCAATAAAAGTAAAATTAATTGAGACATCAGGAGGTTAAATGTTTTTGAATATCCATATAGAATCAGGAGCCCCATATAATGCTCCATACAGTTCATGATGGCTTCATAAGATGCTCCATACAAAATACACCCCATAATGGTGCACAAAGGTTAATAATGGCCCCATAAGGTGCTCCCTAAAATAATATGCCCCATTTGCTGCTCCATAAAGGTTATGGCCCCATAAGATGCTCCATAGAATAGGCCCCATATGCTTCCCCCATAAGATGCTCCATAGATTATGCCCCCATATGCTGCCCCCATAAGATGCTCCATAGATTATGCCCCCATATGCTGCCCCCATAATATGCTCCATAGATTATGCCCCAATATGCTTTCCCCATAAGATGCTCCATAGATTATGCCCCTATATGCTGCCCCATAAGATGCTCCATAGATTATGCCCTCATATGCTGCCCCCATAAGATGCTCCATAGATTATGCCCCTATATGCTGCCCCTATAAGATGCTCCATAGATTATGCCCCTATATGCTGCCCCTATAAGATGCTCCATAGATTATACCCCTATATGCTGCCCCCATAAGATGCTCCATACATTATGCCGCCATATGCTGCCGCTGCTGCATTTAAAAATAAAAAAAATTACATACTCACCTCTCCGTCGCTGGGGCCAGGTGTTGGTGTCACTGCTGGCACCTGAGATATTCACCTGTCCCCCGGTCCATCACTGCTTGCTGCTGTCTGGTACATCATATGTCAGTGACGTTCAGACTGCAGGGGGCGCGGTGCGCACTAACCACGCCACCGCGCCCTCTGCTGTCTGAACATCACTGACAGATGACGTGCCAGACAGTAGCAAGCAGCGATGGACCCAGACAGGTGAGTATCGCTATACTTACCGGTCCTGGCACGGTCTCTGCTGCCCCCATCTTCTCCGCGAAATTCCCTTCCTGCCTTCAGCGGTCACGTGGTACCACTCATTTCACCTCATGAATATGCGCATATTCATGAGTGTAATGAGCAGTACCATGTGACCGCTGAAGGAAGGAAGGGAGATCGCGGAGAAGCTGGGGGCTGCAGAGACCGTGCCAGGATGGGTAAGTATGACCTGACACCCCCGCCCCCCCTCTCCCTCCAACCCCCTGGTGTATATGACTCGAATATAAGCCGATAGGGGGACTTTCAGCCCAAAAAAATGGACTGAAAATCTCGGCTTATAATCGAGTATATACGGTATGCTGTTTTGAAGATGAAGAAGTTAAAGTATTTCAACTAGGATTGAAAAATTATTTCTTTTTGGGGTCTACAACTGGTCTGCTGATCAGAAGTTGATTAGGTAATTAGAAAGCCTCTTTTCCAGCAATCCAAAAAATATTACTGTCTTTCTGGAGACAAAACAGGGGTACTGTTTTCAATGTGATGAATATATTGTTTGTCAACTATAAGTGAAAATTATCCATTTTTTTGAGGTCCACAATTGGTTTGCTAAAAACAAAATAATTATAAAAAGGTTTTCTTTTATCAACCTGTGATGGGGTATGTGACAGAGCAGGAAGAAACACCAGGCCAATAAACAATCCATTGTTAAAACTATTGTGGTAACAAAAGAGTACAATAAAAAATTGGTACTACACAATGGTGCATACATAATAAAAATATCATACTTTATTGAAACATTAAAACAAAGTACACAAGAAAGATACTGGAAAAATAATGAGGGACTAAAAGTCCATAGAACCTCATATCACAGTACTACAAATTATCTCTATGGTAATCCATATGATAATCATTATGCCAAAATGTTGGATATGCATATAAAAAATGACACCAACCATAAAAATCACATGGGAGAAGAAAAACAGCAACAACAATATTCCCTAATAAACCATGTACCCTCAGCTGGTGTACCTAGATTTTAGTATTTGGAATATGCCTAGCGTGTAAAAAGCTCCCAAATAGCCTTATTAAAAGGCGCTAACCCATATGGAATGAGAGGAAATAAAGTATATGGTGAATGATTACATACCAATGTATGCTGGTGGAGACTCCTGGACGTCCCTCTGCCCCGATGCGCATTTTGCACAGCTTCCTCGGGAACAACAAGATTTATTGGAACAGGAAACTGGGACAATGCAAATGAAAGTAATTCTGCAGCATCCATAATTAGTCCACAATGAGTCCACACAAAGAGGGCAGATCCAGGCGCGCCACCCGGCAATCCGACACCAGGGAAGTATAGAAATAGTCCTTGGGTGAATTTAACGGATCCAGCAGATGAGGGAAACAACACAGTCCCACTTAGCCACTTCTAACAATACATACGGTCACTGGGATTTTGCTTCAGCATAAGATCCCAGCCCTTCGCAGGTCACCTAACAACAACAGTCTTTAGATTCAGTTCTAAAATCCAGAAGGGTGGTGAGACATCACAATTCTATGTGGAAAATAATCTTCAATCTCCATACATGATACCATGATCCAGCCACAGCTGCAGATCACTGTCCTCCAAAGCACACAGCATTAACTAACTGACCATGTGGCTTATTGTACTACCACTCTTAGTATCTCTGCCCAACAAAGGGGCTGATCCCAACACCCTCCCCCTTAAACATGGCTTCAAGGACAAAGAACATTCCAGAAACCCTATCTGCAGTCTCTGTACAGGTTTGTGTATTGGCGATGCACCCAGAGTGGAACAAAGACAAGCATCCCCCCACCTGATACAGGGCAAGGACTGCTAATGTAAGCTTGATTACAGTATGGTCCATGGGTACCGGCTGAGGGGTGACTCTCTTACACAACCATGCAAAAAAGATCTTTTCAGGGAGAGAAAACGAGTACTAATTACAAAGTGAAAAAAGTGAAGAGATTATGGCTTCTTGTCAGCAATTTAAAACATTTTGGGAGCTGTTTTATGCTTGTGCATCCTCAATGAGTAGATTTCCCAGGATCAGCAGTACTGTCTAGCAATATGAAACACAGAGAGTATAAAGGATAAGTGTGGCTAGCATAGCTGTGCTGTGGCTGTGATTGGAACAGAGAGTTAGAACAGAGCAGGCAAGGAGATGTGTGGCAGTTTATGGACAGCAATAGCACGCATTCCTTTCAGCAACAGTACAGTTAAGCACTATGAAACACAGTAGGCATCCCCAAAACGTGTCTCAAGGAGATCTTCAACAGGTCAAGCAGCAACAGCTCAAGCCATAGCAGTACTACAGGGTGGGCCATTTATATGGATACGCCTAAATAAAATGAGAATGGTTGGTGGCCCAGATCGGCAGAATGGGCAAAACAAAAATTGGGACAGGACCCTCAGTTTACACTGAACATTATGTTCAGTGATGAGGCAAACTTTTCTTGGGTGGGCCATTTATATAGATACACCTAAATAAAATGGGAATGGGTGTCTTGCGTAGGGTGTCTTGCATTGAAATCTGCTGCAATGACCCTGGTATTGTGTTCACCAGACATCAACACAATTTTTATCAGCTCCTCATGTGTTAAACTCTGCGACATATCAATGTCTGTAAACAAATAAAAACTTATAAATAACTCAAGAAAGAATAAAGTTACGTTAAAACCTAGCACAACATTGTTTTTCTTGTGAAATTCTCAATAAGTTTGATGTGTCACATGACCCTCTTCCCATTGAAAAAAATAAAGTTGGATCCAAAATGGCCAACTTCAAAAAGGTTGCCATGGTTACCACCCATCTTGAAAAGTTTTTCCCCTCCCATATACTGATGTGCCACAAAAAGAAAGTTGATATCACCAACTATTCCTATTTTATTTAGGTGTATTTATATAAATGGCCCACCTTGTATAGTATAGATGACATGATGTACAGCGTTTAGGTGACTGGCTCAGTGTGGTTCATCGCCACAGGGGGAACGGTGTAGAAGACAGTCAGCCAAACAGTTTGACAATCAAGCAGACAGACAGATGATATTGAGATGATTGATTGGACACATACTCTATTATGGTCTCCACTTTCTCCACACTAATATGCCTGACAGAGGCAAAGAAGGCCAAATGTGACCTGGACAGTTAAATGTCTCAATTTACCGTAATAATTTATTTAAAAATCTTCTGTAAAACCACATGAATTCTACCTAGCCAAAAACAAAACACTAAAAAACTAATGACAGGTCACAGTAACACTGCATATAATGCAGCAACAGATAACAGTATAGTTAGGTGGTGTATCATTGCAAAGTGGAATATTGAAATAGGTTGGAAAAAAGTAAAACATGTGTAACTGATTTTATTTTGTTTTTGTTTTAACTTTTCTAAATTGTTTTGGGATAGATATTTATGGTTTTAAATTCTCCCAACCTTAAGAAAAAATGTTTTACCCCAAATGAATAGTTCTGCCAGTAGGTACACCACAGAAAGCAATTTGTGGCCACAGTCAAAAGTATTGTTGTGGTGCCCACAATTGTTAGATGCTATTAGTCAAATAGTTACAAAACATTAACCTTTTATATATATATTTATATTTTATTTAAATATTGACGATTCTCCCCCTTCAGTCAAACTGAAGCATAATTTATGAAAACTGAAAAAGCTAGGTTGCATAGTTGCTACAAACAGGTTTGCGACCAGAAATAAACATGTAGCAAGAATCAGCGTTATTTTTTTTGAAGTGCATGGCATCTAAAGTTGATAATTAAAGCAGGAAAAAAGAGACCTTTAATAATAAATGTGAAAAAAACTTACAGTAACCACAAGCCTTTAAAAAATAGAATGAGACCAGAAAATCTAGGGAGAATTTAATCCCAAAAGCAAACATCAGCATGTATTCGTGTGGCATGTGTATGCATCTAACATATTAAACTATTAGCACAATTTTATTTTAACCAAAGCAAATACTTTGGTAGGGAAACAATTGTGTTTAAATATAGGATACTGGAGCTTTCTCTTTTTTTAAAAAAATGGCTTAAAACACAGGAATCACACTTTCAATGACACAAAAGCTTTGAATGCAGAATTTGGCTTTAGTTACACAATTAGTAATGAGATCTTTAACCCCTTTGTGTCATTTGATGTAAGTTTACATCATAGTTGGAAAGCGGTTCATTCAAAATTACGTAAATTTACATCAAGGCAATCATGCGGGCATAGAAGCTAACACTGCAAGTTTTCAGTTAATGAGATGCTCTAGGTGAAGTCCTTCATCTTCATCCAGCACAGACCGCCATCACTTCTTCCAACCAGGGCTCATCTCTGCAGGAAATAACTGTTATCTAGAGCACCACTTGCAGAACACATTACTTAATTTTTTTCCCAACTCCTAAAGTACACCAGATGAAGAAAAAAAGGCGACATAGTGTTGTTCTGCACAGTAACAGGACCGCCTCTGCCATTTAAAACAGTATCCTGAAAAAAACAAAATAAATGCATCACTAAAGTAATAATATCCCTTAATTAGCCCCTATGGTAATAATATCCCCCATCCTGGCCCCCGTTTGTCTCATTCCTGGCTCCAGCCTTATGTTCTCCATCCTGGTCCTGTATGTTCTTCCATCCTGCCCTCATAAGTATCCATTCTGCCCCATGTAATGTCCCATCCTGCCCCATCTGTCCTGTGATCCTGCCCCATCTGTCTCCATTGTATCCACCCTGCCCATGATTGTGCACTATGTGTCTCCATCCTGCCCCATGTCTCCATCCTACCCCATGATCCTGCCACATTTCCTGCCACATTTGTCTACATTCTGCCCCATGATCCTCCCCCAACTGTCTCCATCCTGCCCCATGATCCTGCCCCATTTGTCTCAATCTTTCCCAATGATCCTGCCCCATCTGTCTCCATCCTGCCCCATGATCCTGCCCCATCTGTCTCCATTCTGCCCCATCTGTCTCCATCCTGCCACATGATCCTGCCCCATCTGTCTCCATCCTGCCCCATGTGTCTCCATCCTGCCGTCGAAACATATTGCGGCTTGCCGCTTTCAATAAAAATAAAAAACCTTTCTATGTGATGAATCGGGGAGCCTGGTGCCGGCACTGGCACTGGCCCTCCTCAAATACTCACCTCTCCCCTTTCCCCACAGCTCCGGTATCTTCAAAGTCTTTTGATTCTCTGTGATGTCTCAGGGCATAGGACATGATGACATCACTACAGCATGCCCTTTGCCAAGCAGTGCAGAGTGCCAGAAGACGTTGATGAGACCGGAGCTGTTGGGAACATGGAGAAGTGAGTATATGATTATTTTTATTTTATGTATGGAGCACAGTATGGGGCCCATTATACTGTATGAAGCACTACATGGGGTCCATTATACTGTATGGAGCACTATATGGGGTCATTATACACTGTGTGGAGCAATGTAAGGGGCCATTATACTGCATGGAATACTATGTGAGGCCATTTTTCTTTATGAAGCAGTATATGATGCCCAAAATAATGTATGGAGCAATATATAGGGCCCATAATACTGTATAGAAGAATGTGGTGCCAATAATACTGTATGGAAGACTGTGGTGTCCATAACACTGTATGGAAGACTATGTGGTGCCCATAATACTGTATGGAGGATTATGTGGTGCCCCTAATACTGTATGGAGGATTATGTGGTGCCCATAATACTGTACAGAGGACTATGTGGTGTCCATAATACTGTATGGAGGACTATGTGGTGCTCATAATAATGTGTGGAAGACTATGTGGTGAGACTACGTGGTGTCCATAATATTGTATGGAAGAATATCTGGTGCCCATAATACTGCATGGATGACTATGTGTTGCCCATAATACTGCATGGAGGACTATGTGGTGCCCATAATACTGTATGGAGGACAATGTTGTGCCCATAGTACTGTATGGAGGTCTATGTGGTGCCCATAATACTGTATGAAGGACTATACTGTCTGGTCTAAAATGAAAAGTCTATAATCACTATGCGATAACAGACTTTTGAGTCCCTCCAGCACACGCACTGTGCTCTGCAAGCTATTGTAGAATTTACAATAGATATCACTCATTTTATGTAAGAAGTAAGTAAAATCTTTGGCATTATACTACAGTATACCTATATTTCTTATCTCTGCATCATGAATCATCGTGGTATGTGCTAAAGGGGCCCACTGAGACTCTTTACCCAGATCCCACAAAACCCCTGGAGCCAGCCATGCGTTTCCCATATGAATGTACTTTGGCAGTCATAACAATAAATAGTTTACAGAGGGAGAAGTATAGCATAGACTCCGTGTATGATGCAAAAGAAAAATTGACAATGATGTGTTGCGATAACCCTCATAACTCCAGACAGTCAAGAGAGAATTGTGACAGTATCAGCACAAAAATTATCCCAGCAGGCATGTGCCAGCAGAAAAACATGCCAACATATGCTGAAATCACTTCACCTGAAGCCATACTCAATATCACTGGAAGCCCGGATGTGATCAGTGATGCCCACTTGGGCTTCCAGAAGCACTTGTAAAGGGTAAGTACATCATTCTTGCATTATCTGTTACCTTGTATAAACCATACAAGTATATGGTGCTGAAATAAGACATAGACAGTTAACCCTCAAAATTTGTACAAAGAAAAATCCACAATCTGCAATAGGAGTTTTAAAGTGCAAAAATCTAATTTTCTTCTAGAATTTAGCTTTTAGCATGTTCATACTATTACATTCATGTGCTGTGATAATGTTAGACTTTCAAAAACTGAGAACAGAAAATTGGCTGTGTCCTTCTTAAATTATCCCAGCATGGTAAATGTCCAAAGAGACTTCCAAACTAAATGACATCATTTTTATAGCCAGAGCTTTCTCTTCACAACAAAAGAAGGGACACAAGTGCTAATCCAATCCTGCTCATTATTGCACCATGTACTAACGGAAGTAATATTCACTTCTATACACTTTGTCCCTAACAATATTGTAGAAAGATACTGAAGACTAAAAATTATCTTCTGCTGAACATTATGATAGGCTTAAAGCTAAAACTTAGCGGGAAAAAAAATCTGTACTTTCCCTTCTCAGACATATCTTCTAACTTCATTATAATCTTTAAGAAAATAGAAGATCCTGCAAAAACACTTACCACTGTTCTTGATTACAGTGCTTATTTATAGTATTGGTAGGGTTTTCCACTTGCTAGGTGAATAATGCATTATAAATATACAATAAAATAGCATACAACTGCTGTAATTAACCAGTCAATGGCATTCAGTGACCAAGCTATTTTTGAGCTACTACCACACAATGATAAGCAAACATTATAGATGAGTGAATAAATTTGAGTATAATTAAATTCAAATAAAATTTTACAAAAAAACTGTATTTGTCAAAATGAAGATTTTTTTTGCATTCACTTCCGTGCTATTTTGCTATTTCAGAAAAATAACAGCCACCATGTTTCCTAAGCATAAAGGGCCAATAAAGTGTTAAAGAATAAAATAAAAACTTTATACTCACCTCTTCAACCCCTTCACTACTCCCCCCACCCATCCGGTTCTCATTGCATCTTCAGATTGGCTTTGGCGATGCTAAAATCCCCTGAGACTTCCAGGCTTGCTAAGCACAGGAGGGTAGAGGTGGGGAAACTTGAACTACGTGTTTTGGGGTTCGTACCGAACACCTAATGAACACAGACTTTTAAATGTATGTCTTGTTTTTCTGCTCAGGTATGCCAGTCTAATAAGCTTGTTGAAAGGCTACAGCACAACTAATCAACAAGCTTTTAGTCTGTAGGCACTTCTTGAGCCATTGGTTGGTGCATCACGTGACACAGCCTGTATAAACACCGGATCACGAGTGCTGCTACCATTATGCTCTCAGTAGTGTAGGGATAGGACACAGCTTGAGTAAGGGACAGATAGTGACTGCGCACTCTGCAAAAAAAATCACTGTGTGTACTCTGCAACCCCCACCTTTTGCAGGGGGAGTACTGTGCTTAAGCAGCTGTGTGTACTCTGCAACCCATATCTGTAGTAGTACTGTAACATAGAAACATAGTTTTGAAGGCTAAAGGAAGAACTTATGTCCATCTAGTTCAGCCTATTTTTAGTGCAGCTGTTCTGCATTGTTGATCCTGGGGAAGGCAAAAAACCCACAGAGTAGAAGCCAATTTTCTCCATAGGAAAAAAATTCCTTCCCCTAAGCTGGGTCAACCATCTACCTATAATATTCTGTTATTCGTAACCTTCTATACTGTTACTCACAAGAAAAGCATCCATTCCTTGCTTAAATTCATTCAGTGAGTTGGCCATCACCACTTCCTCAGGAAGAGAAATCCAGAGCCTCACTGCTCTTACCATGAAGAACCCTCTTCTATGCTGGTGCAGAAATTGTCTTTCCTCCAAACGAAGAGAATGCCCCCTTGTTCTTGTCACAGTCCTTGGTACAAACAGTTCATTGGAGAGATCTCTGAATTGCCCTCTGATATACTTGTACATATATATTAGGTCTACCCTAAGTCTTCTCTTTTCTAGAGTAAATAGACCTAATTTTGATAACCTTTGTGGGTATTGTAGTGACCCAACTCCATTTATCATTTTAGTAGCCCACCTTTGAACCGTTTCAAGTTCAGTAATGTCTTTATTGAGCACCAGCGTCCAAAATTGCACACAATACTCAAAGTGTGGTCTGACAAGTGATTTGTACAGAGGGACAATTATGTTTTCATCTCGTGTCCCCAGACCTCTTCTAATGCATCCCATGACCCTATTTGCCTTGGTGGCAGCTGCCTGACACTGGGCACTCCAATTCAGCTTCTTATTGACTAAGATGCCTAAGTCTTTTTCCATGTCTGATTTCCCCAGCAGTTTCCCATTTAGTAAGTAATTGTAGCATCTGTTTCTCCTTCCCATGTGCATAACCTTACACTTATCTGTGTTAAACCTCATTTGCCATTTTTCAGCCCAATTCTCCAATTTACTCAAATCTGTCTGTAGTTGCAAACTGTCCTCCTTTGTGTTAACTACCTTACATAGTTTTGTATCATCTGCAAATACTGATATTTTACTGTGTAAGCCATCCACTAGATCATTAATAAATATATTAAATAGTAGGGGGCCCAATACAGAACCCTGTAGTACCCCACTAGTAACCCTGGCCCAATCTGAGTATGCACCATAAATAACCACTCTTTGTTTTCTATCACTATGCCAGCTACCTACCCATCTACACACTTTTTCCCCTAGCCCAATCTTTCTCATCTTACTTACCAATCTTTTATGTGGGACAGTGTCAAATGCTTTAGAGAAGTCGAGATAAATGACATCCAATGATTCTCCTTGGTCCATTTGAAATCTTATATCCTCATAGAAGCTGATCAGGTTAGTTTGACAGGAGCGATCCTTCATAAATCCATGTTGATATGGAGTTAAACATTTATTAGCATTGAGATATTCCATAATGGCATCCCTTAGAAACCTTTCAAAAATTTTACCCACAACAGATGTTAAGCTTACCGGCCTATAGTTTCCAGGTTCCCTTTTACACCCCTTTTTGAATATTGGTACCACATTTGCTTGCCGCCAATCAAAAGGAACAGACCCTGTTTCTATAGAGTCTTTAAATATAAGGAATAGAGGCCTGTCTATCACATTACTTAACTCCCTTAATACCCGAGGGTGAATGCCATCAGGGCCTGGTGATTTGTCAATTTTAATCTTACTAAGGCGGTTCTGCACTTCTTCCTGGGTTAGGCAGGTAATACTTAATGGGGAGTTTACATTATCACTCTGCATTTCCCCTGGCAAATCCTTTTCCTGTGTGAACACTGTTGAGAAAAAAAGTATTTAAAACATTTGCTTTTCCCACATCGCTCTCTATGATTTCACCCTCATTGTTCTTTAAAGGGCCGACACCATCAATTTTAATCTTTTTACTGTTTACATAATTAAAGAATAGTTTGGGGTTTGTTTTACTTTCCTTAGCAATGAGTCTCTCAGTTTCCACTTTTGCTAAATGTATTTGTTTTTTACACATTTTATTTTTTTCTCTATAACTTTTTAATGCTTCTTCATTGCCTTCTTGTTTTAGCTTCTTAGATGCCTTGTTCTTGTTATTTATTGCCCTTTTTACATCCTTATTTAGCCACATTGGTGTTCTCCTGTTCCTAGCCCTTTTATTTCTTTACGGTATGGCTAGCTCACAGTGGGTGTGTAAAACTGATTTAAATATTTCCCATTTATTTTCTGTGCTCCTATTTTTGAGGGCATTGTCCCAATCAATTCGGCGAAGGTCCTCTGTGAACTGTGCTAAAAGCCACTGTGTGTACTCTCTGAAAACCCATCTATGAGAGTACTGCCCTAAGAGCTGATGTGTGTAATCTACACCCCTCTGCCTGTGGGAGTACTGTCCTTTAAGCAGCTGTGAGTACTCTGTACTAGAGATGGGCAAACCTGAACAGCAAAGTTCGGCGTCCATACTGAACACCTACTGATCGGGCAGGGACACCAAACACAGACTTCATCGTGTTACTGTTCAGGTCCAGCTCCCTGAACACCAAATGTCATCTGCTCAATGTCGACTTTTATGCCCCATTGACTTGCATTGGGGTCGGGTTTCGGATGAAACTCCGACTTTTTTTGCCCTAGTCGGACCAGTTTCATCTGAAACGAATTTTGTTTCATGAAACCCGATCCGACTATTGTCGCTCAACTCTACTGGAGACATGCACCAGTAAATTAGGTGGGCTCTTCTCACTACATAACATGTGGATGCTAAATGTGGGGCTCAGAAGGTAGAGGGGCATTTGGATTTGGGAACATAGAATTTCCTGGATTTCTTATGTGGTGCGAGGAGTCATATTAGTTTTCCAGACTCTTTGTACTACCAGTAACGTGGAAGTCCCCTATATTTCCATTGACAGATGAACTGAGTTGGACTATTTTTGTGGATTTAGTTAAAGCTTTTATTGGGAACATTTTACATAACATTTGGGATTGCATTTATTTTGCACTCTATGCTGAGCACTTTCAATTGGGGTTTCCATCTAAATCTCAGAGTGATAGGATTCAGATGAAACCCTGAGAGATCCATTCACCATAATGAAGCAGCAGAGTTACTATGGACCCCATCTGGCCTCTATTTCAGGGTTTCCTTCTTTTCAGAGGTGCAAAAAACTGTGACGGAGCGTGCTTTTCTACACGTCTAAAAAGATGGACACAGCAGGATCATAGGCCAGATGGCGTCCACAGTACCTCCATCTGCTTCATTATAGGGAATCTTCCGCCGGGGGTTTCGGCTGAATGACGTGTTTGATATATTTACATGGAAACCCTGAGTAAGCGCTCAGCAATCTTACTGCAATCTTTGGGAAGCAGAATGAAAAAATCAACAGCAGGGGTGAAGAATTGGTTTTATTTATTTTTTACTGTGTTCCTCGTGTGGTATAAGTGATTATACGACTTTGTTCTTCGGGTCGGTGTGATTGCAGAGATACCAGATTTATATAGTTTTTTTATGTTTGGCTGCTGTCACACACTAAAAAATGCTTTTTAATACAAAAAAATAGTTTTTGTTTTGCTATATTTTGAGAGATATAATTTTTCAAAAATTTCTGCTGACAGTCATGTGATGGCTTGTTTTTTGCGGGACGAGATGACGTTTCTATTGGTATCATTTTTGGTCACATAAATTTTTTAATCACTTTCTATTCCAATTTTTGGGAGGCAAAATGAACAAATATCAGCAATTCAGGAATTTTGTTTTTTGTTCTTCCACTTGATAAAGCAGCTTTATTCTTCAGGTCAGTACAATTACAGCGATACCACATTTTTAAAAATGTTTTATCACATTGACATAATAAAAAATATTTTATGGAAAAAATAATTTTTTTTGCATCGCTGTATTCTGAGAACTTTTTTCTTTTTCTGCTGATGAAGCCGTATGCTGGATTGTTTTTTGCAGGGCAAGATGATGTTTTTGTCGATACAATTTTTACTTACATTTGTCTTTTTGATTGCGTTTTATTCTTTTTTTTTTTTCGGCAATATGACTAAAAGCATCGTTTTTTGCCCAATTTTTTATTTATTTTTGGTGATGTTCACTAAAGGGGTAACTAGAGGGAAATTTTATGGAGCAGGTTGTTCTGTATGTGACAATACCAAACGTGTGTATTTTTTGTGTTTTTTAACAAAAAAATATAAATTTATCAGTACAATATATTTTGATTATATTTTTTATTGTTTTCTGATTTTTTTATATTTTTACTTTGTTTTTTACTTTATTACTTTGTCCCACTACGGGACTTTCACTTTCAGCAGCCTGATTGTTGCTATAATCCATTGCATTGCAGGAGCATTTCAATGGATAATTATTGTCAGTGCTGCACTTACACAAGCCCCTTAGATCATGCTCTGTGCATGGCTTTAGGGGCTTGCCGTTGCCTGGCGGCCCAGATGTTGTCATGACGACATCAGGTCACCATGGCAACGATTGGGCCCCTGTGATGATGTCGTGTGGTGCCGATCAGAGTGAAGAGGGGGCACCCCCCCTCTGCATGCCTGCTAAATGCTGTGATCAGCTGATACACAATTGATAGCTTCTGTGCACACAAAATCGCCTGGATGTACTCAGTACATCCAAGATATGTAAGTACTAGCTGACCAAGACGTACAGAGTACACCCAAGATCATGAAGGGGTTAAGCTGCTGTGTGTACTCTGCATGCCCCTGTCTGTGGGAGTACTCTTACTTTAACTTTTACTGTGTGTTTTCTTGTAGTCTGAGAAATAAATAATTGACATTAGCAGTCTCATTGCCATTAGTAGGCCAAAGAAATAATTTTTCAGGACCAATGTGTGTTTTCTGGAAGTCTGGATAAAAAATAATTGTCATCAGCCATACTGGGAAATAAACAATTGGCATAATTCTTCTCATTGCCATTTCTAGGCTACACCTATAATTTTACAGTATCTGTGTGTATATATGAGTAGTGTGTATAAAAAATAAGTGTACTCTGCAGCTTTTTTTGCCAGTAGTGTGTCTAGAAAGTCAGTGTACTCTGCAGTGCTTTTTTCCTTAGTAGTGTGTCTCTTTCTCATTTTGGGTGTGAAAAAAATAATTGTATTCTATTGCTGTATCTATATGACTAGTGTTTCAAAACACATACTCTGCTCTGCAGCCGTGTTTTTTTGGGGTAGTGTGTCTAAAAAAAATTGTACTCTTCCACTGTATCTGTTCAAGTTGTAGCGGTGTCTAAAAAAATAACTTTGCCTTTAAGCCTCTACAACCCTACCTCTGGGAGCACTGTGTCAAAAAGCCTCTAGAAGTACTGTGCCAAATAGCCTGTCCGAGTACTTTACAGCTGTGTTTGTGAGAGTAGATTTCCTAAAAAATAATTATACTCTGCTGCTGTGTCTGTACGAGATGTGTGCCTAAAAAATTGTTATACTCTGCACCCATATCTGTGGAAATATTGTGAGTAAAATCAAATTTTTATTTTCAACTACCATGTCTGTGGGAATACCGTGCCAAAAAACCTTTGTGTATTCTGTATGTGTCTCTGTGTGAGTACACTGAAAAAAGCCTCTGTGGGTGTACTCTGTAAAACAATTAGGCCACAAATTTGGGTAGGCCACAAAACAATGGAAAATAGAACAAACTGCAGTGTAGTCTAATAATGGCTGGGTGCAGCTGGCATACCTCTATATTCAGCCAAAGGTACAGACAAGTCCTGCGGGATCCACACCTGGTTAATTTTAATGAATATGAGCTTGCCCACCAGTCATGCAAAACACATGTTCCTACAGTACACTTTCTGCAGGCCAGGTCAACATCTCCAAGGCATAAAAGTCAAGCTAAGGCCATGTGTCCAATTTGGACACCCAGAAGTTCAGTGGACCAGACTAGAGTTGAGCAAAATGGGTCGGTCAATTTCAAAAGTTGCCGACTCTCGCAAAAGTCGGGTTTCATGAAACAAACCTGACCATAGCGTGAGGTCGGCCACGAGGTCGGCGACCATGGCGCCAAAGTCGCTTTTCATATGATGCTTCCAGTGCCCTTTTTCAGCCAATGATGGAGGACGCACACAGTGGGCAACGCGATGACATAGACAGCGGTCACCACCATCTTTGGGAAGGGCATGCAAGTGATTGGCTTGCTTTGTGTGGCGTCACAGGGGCTATAAAAAGGCGTGCACTCTAACCGCCATCTTACTTCTGCTGATCTCAGATTAGGGATATCTGCTGCTGCTGCTGATTCTGCAAAGAGAGCATTAGGCAGGGAAGAAGAACAAAAAACTGCTTCTGCTGCTAGCGATTTTGCCTGTACAACACACCAGTTAGTGTGCAGTGAGGCTATATTTTGGTGCATCAGCTCTGGTTGTTATTAGACTGCCTTATAAGGCTCCCTGATAGCTGCATTGCTGTTTTCACACTGCTGTGCAAACTGCTTTTTTAAAAGCAAAAATACTTTTCATCCTCCTTTTGCCCAGTTACCAAGCTTTCATTTTTCCACACTTTTGTGTGCAGCAGTCCTGCTTATTAGGCTGCATGCTGCCATACTTGGGACTGAGAGCATCATTGTCAGCTTGCTAAAATCTCCAGGGAGATTCAAATTCTCCCCAGTCCTATATAGACATTTTATACACCAACCAATTTCAGCCTGTTATATTGAGGTGTAATCTACACTGGGCCTGAGATAATAGTTCAGTGTCCTCAAGACTGTAGTGAGATTCAAATTCTCCCCAGTCCTATATAAACATTTTATACACAATCCAATTTCAGCCTGTTATATTGAGGTGTAATCTACACTGGGCCAGAGATAATAGTTCAGTGTCCTCAAGTCTGTAGGGAGATTCAAATTCTCCCCATTCCTATATAGACATTTTATACACCATCCAATTTCAGCCTGTTATATTGAGGTGTAATCTACACTGGGCCTGAGATAATAGTTCAGTGTCCTCAAGTCTGTAGGGAGATTCAAATTCTCCCCAGTCCTATATAGACATTTTATACACCATCCAATTTCAGCCTGTTATATTGAGGTGTAATCTACACTGGGCCTGAGATAATAGTTCAGTGTCCTCAAGTCTGTAGGGAGATTAAAATTCTCCCCAGTCCTATATAGACATTTTATACACATCCAATTTCAACCTGTTATATTGAGGTGTAATCTACACTGGGCCTGAGATAATAGTTCAGTGTCCTCAAGTCTGTAGGGTGATTCAAATTCTCCCCAGTCCTATATAGACATTTTATACACCATCCAATTTCAGCCTGTAATATTGAGGTGTAATATACACTGGGCCTGAGATAATAGTTCAGTGTCCTCAAGTCTGTAGGGAGATTCAAATTCTCCCCAGTCCTATATAGACATTTTATACGCCATCCAATTTCAGCCTGTTATATTGAGGTGTAATCTACACTGGGCCTGAGATATTAGTTCAGTGTCCTCAAGTCTGTGGGGAGATTCAAAATTCTCCCCAGTCCTATATAGACATTTTATACACCATCCAATTTCAGCCTGTTATATTGAGGTGTAATCTACACTGGGCCTGAGATAATTGTTATGAATGGGTCCCCGAGGAGAAAAAACAAAACAAGCTAAGTCACAGGAGGTTGGTAACTATGCAGTTTGCAGATTCCTGATCCTAACCACACAACTAGCAGCAGCCGTGGAGCGTACCTACGATGGTCCTAGACGCTTCGTCACAGCCGGAGGACTAAATAAGCCTGAAGCAAGAAAAGGGGAACACTAACTGCCCCAGAGCAGACCCCAAAGGAAAGACAGCCCCCACACATGTATTGACGGTGAAACAAGATGAAAGCACAAACACAGGCAGGAAAATAGGCTGAGCAAACGATGGGGCCCAAACTAACTAGAAAGGATAGGAAAAGAAAGACACTGTCTGCAATCTGCAAAAAACCCTATAAAAATAAAGTCCAACACTTCTGATAGCAAAATTAACCCTGAAGTCACTAGACTTCTCCCACTATATCAGCACTCTGAAATATTCTGAGACAGAGCAAAAAGAGGCCAATCTAATAAGGGACAAAAAGCAAATTGGCAAATACAGGTAAATAAGAGTGGAAATTTAGTGCAGCCCCAGCCGGGGCTGGCTGACCACACAAAAAACTGAATAGACCAAAAAAATCAAGTGTGAACATTAGCAGAAAAACTTAGCTTTAGATGACTGGAACAGAGCTTAAAACAAAGACCTGACAAGCAAGAAGGAATCACCAGCACCAGACTAGAGCGTCGGCTGTTTTAAATCCAGTCTGAGATTCCTGAGGTCCAATTGTCTTCCTCATTATCAGGTGGCAGATCACTACTGATTAAATCAGCCTCTGTACCTCCAGTTACCAGCAGAGGGAGCCTGGAAGGAGAACTCGCAACTGGTGGACCGGAAAATGAACTCACAACAGATCCCAGTTCAGTGTCCTCAAGTCTGTAGGGAGATTCAAATTCTCCCTAGTCCTATATAGACATTTTATACACCATCCCATTTCAGCCTGTTATATTGAGGTGTAATCTACACTGGGCCTTAGATAATAATTCAGTGTTCTCAAGTCTGTAGGGAGATTCAAATTCTCCCCAGTCCTATATAGACATTTTATACACCATCCAATTTCAGCCTGCTATATTGAGGTGTAATCTACACTGGGCCTGAGATAATAGTTCAGTGTCCTCAAGTCTGTAGGGAGATTCAAATTCTCCCCAGTCCTATATAGACATTTTATACACCATCCAATTTCAGCCTGTTATATTGAGGTGTAATCTACACTGGGCCTGAGATAATAGTTCAGTGTTCTCAAGTCTGAAGGGAGATTCACATTCTCCCCAGTCCTATAAAGACATTTTATACACCATCCAATTTCAGCCGGTTATATTGAGGTGTAATCTACATTGGGCCTGAGATAATAGTTCAGTGTCCTCAAGTCTGTAGGGAGAGTCAAATTCTCCCCAATACTATATACACCTTGTACCTTGTTTTACATTACCACATTGCTGGTGGTATTTTGGGTACATTTTCCCAAAAATGAGGAAGTGTGTTGGAAGGGGCCGTGGAAGTGGGCGGGGGTTGCCAGCTGGTAATGATGGTGTTGGTGGTGGTGGTGGATCTGCTGGTAGTGGCAAAAGCACAATAGCATCTAATGCAGGAGGTGTTGAGCCTGCATCATCGTCTGGCTCCACAAGGCCTTGAAGGCTCCCTTTTCTGGGAGTAGGTAAACTGCTTTTAGAGCCGGAGCTTCAGGAACAAGTTTTGGCTTACATTGCTGACACATCCTCCAGCTCTATCGCCTCCTCTTCTAAACTTTCAAAAAATAAAAGCACTGAGTTGTCATTGGAGGCTCATGGTCAGGAACCACACTTTTCCTTGTGTCCTTCACCTCTACCAAAAGTAAAGGATGCGGCAGGGGACACTACAGATTACTCCATGGAGCTCTTTTCACATACCATGTCTGGATTATCAAGTCAAATAGTCAATTCCCCAGTCCAAGAAGAATCTGACATGGAGTGCACTGATGCACAGCCACTGCTAGATTTATCTGCTTGTACTTTCACTCAGAGCACTACATTGTCCTCGCAGTGTACTGAGCCAGAATCTGACCCTGATGAAACTCAGGTGCCCCTTCCCGCATACTATACCACCTTACATGGTGACACAGAGGAAGGTGCACATGACATTGAAGAGGAGGTGATGGATGACCCAGTTGTTGACCCAGATTGTCATCCATTAGGGGAAGACGGTGCCACTGCCAATAGTTCAGAAGAGGAGGAGGAACATCCGCAGCAGGCATCGACATCGCAACAACTGTTATCTGGCAGGTCCGGAGCAGTCCAAAAACGGGTTACAAAAAGCAAAAGACTTGCAGCACAGCTAGGCCAGATGGTCAAATTAGCACAGCGTGCAAGGCCTCAAAATGTCTTCCATAGTAGGAAGAGTGCAGTGTGGCTTTTTTTTAACAAAATCCTAATGATCAGGCAAAGGTTATCTGTAAGAAGTGTGCAAAGACCTTTAGCCGAGCGAAAAATCGGAGAAATTTGAATACCAGTTGCATGCTTAGACATTTAACCACCATGCACTTGCAAGCGTGGACGGACTACCAAACCTCATGTACCACATGTGCAACTGCTCCCAATGAAGGTAGTCAGCAACGCTACATAGTTTCCCCGACTGTAAGCCCACCGGTTAGCACACCACCACCAGCAAATGTTGAGTTGTCATTGCAAGGCCAAAGCAGTCAGGGAATCACAATGTTATTGCTATGAAAGACTGAATCTAGGCCACCAGAAAGAACACCAACTCCATCACCATCAGCAACCCTCTCTCAGTCCGCCATGTCCATCGCTAGTTCCACCATATGCAGTTCTCAAGTCCAGCTCACCCTACCAGAGACTATGAGTAGGACAAGAAAGTACTCATCCTCTCATCCGCGTACACTGGGTTTGAACGCCCACATTGCCAAGCTAATCTCGTTAGAGATGATGTACTACCGGTTGGTTGAAAGCGAAGCTTTCCGCAAACTCATGGCCTACGCAGTACCACACTTTGACCTACCCAGTCGGCACTTCTTTTCTCGCAAAGCAATCCCAGCCCTCCACTTTCATGTGAAAGAACGCATTGTCAATGCACCCAAGCAATCAGTGAGTGGAAAGGTGCACCTCACAACAGATGCATGGTCCAGAAGGCATGGCCAGGGCCATTGCGTGTCCATCACTGCGCAATGGGTTAATGTGGTGGATGCAGGCTCCACAGGGGACAGCGGCAGTGGGACAGTGCTGCCTAGCCCACGGTATAGGAAACAGTTGGGTGTAGGCGTTCGACCCGCCTCCTCCTCCTCCAGAAGCGAAAGCTCGCCCACAGAGCGCAGTCGCACGAGCACTCCATCCGCAGCTGCCAGTGTTGCACACTCGGTGTCCCACTATCGAACAGCTAGTGGTAAACGTCAGCAGGCTGTGTTGAAGATGATGTCTTTGTGCGACAACAGACACACCGTGGAGGTACTGGCTGACTACTTGCAGAGACAAACTGAGTCATGGCTGGGCAGTCTACATCTTGAGGCAGGCAAGGTAGTTTGTGATAACGGCCGGAACTTTGGGGCAGTCATAGCCCTTTCAAAACTCCGACACATACCTTGCCTGGCCCACACCTTGAACCTGGTGGTGCAGTGCTTCCTCAATAATTATCCGGAGTTACCAGGCCTGCTCCAGAAGGTCCGAAGGCTGTGCTCGCACATCCGCCGGTCGCCCATACACTCCAGTCATATGCAGAAGCTGCAGCGATTGCTCCAACTTCCCAAGCACCGCCTAATTATCGACGTTGCAACAAGGTGGAACTTTACCCTGCACATGGTTGAGAGGCTGTGCGAACAGAGGCAGGCTGTAATGCATTTTTGGGAGGATACACGGCCAGGCACTTTGAGGGCAGACATAGAGTTGTCGGGTGTGCAGTGGTCGAAGCTGAAAGACCTCTGTAAAGTCCTTCAGTGTTTTGAGGAATGCACACGACTTGTAAGAGCAGACAACGCCATCATAAGCATGAGCATCCCACTTATACGTCTGCTCATGCAAACTTTGACACACATTAAGGAGCAGGCATCTGCAGCCGAGGATGATGAGGAAGAGGAGGAGGGAAGCCTTGATGACAGTCAGCCATTGTCTGCTCTGGGATCTCTCCTGGACGAGGTGGAGGAAGAAGAGGAAGAGGAGGAGGATGATGATGGGGATGATTACTTAGGGG